>NC_055691.1:37206449-37498949 GCF_017639745.1 Melanotaenia boesemani
ATAAATAACATTTGTGACATCATAGAAGTCTGATGTCCAACACACTCCATTCATGTGAAGCATCTATGGGCAGTTTGGAAACAGTAGATTTTATATAGGTACATATTTTGATTGTTTGTCCTTCTTATATATTGTGGAATCTTGTAAGATATTGTGAGAACAAGCCAGTCTTTTGAATGGCTCTTTGAAAGGAACGGCTCCTCAAGATCCGGCTCCCTTCAAGGAGCCATAAATCCCATCTCTAGCACTCACCCAGCATCGAGCCTGAAGTCCCAGAAGAAACACCTGCAGGTCTTTGCTCTTCTCTCTGACACCGGAAAATGTCTGGATTCTAGCAAAGGCGTGAAAAACAAAACTAAGGTGTGAACAGTGAAAAAGCTTTTCTCGGGTGTATCAGAAATGTATTATTCACCCACAAACGCATTCATTCCCATTTTCCTGGCAGTTGTTCATGTTAAACACATTCAGTCCAGTAATCGGTGAAGAACAGCAGCGATGAGGCGTCTGCGTCCTTACTCACCCCCACCTCCCTGAACAGGCTGCGCAGGTCCTGGTGCTGGTCCAGAAGCTGGATCGCTGCTTCCTGCAGCTGCTGGCCATCGTCCTGCTTCGGCCTCTTCAGCACACGACCAGCTGGGACCAAACCAACAGAACATTTTAATAATTGCCATTTTAAGCCATGTCTCCAACTGAGTAGTAAACCGTCTGCCAGACAATAGAAATTTCTACTTTGTTGCGCCAAAGCAAAAATTAGACCATTTTCTAAATGTTAGTCCCAAAACAAGAACAATGGTTAGTGATGCTGAGGGGAACCAGGGGGTTCGTTCACCTTCAGGCCCTCAAACATTTAACCTGACACTGTTTGGGTCTAAGTGTGCAGCACCACAGTGTTTAATCCCTCTTCTGGTGCCCTTCTATCACAGCTAAATGGAAAACGAAGGAGGAGGTTTGACAGGAGGCCAGCTTGTAATGACAATTTCAACTTTCCCAGCGTTTTAGCTGATCTACAGTTTTTAACTACTGTGTCAGAACGAATATAATAACGACATAAAAGTTAATTATGAAATGTTAATTAGTTAAACTCACCGAGGAGGCTCGACAGAGTCCTTTTATGGGACCCCGACACAAACGACGCACTCAGGGACATTTTTCTGTGGCTAGACGCTAAAGAAATCTCTCCAGAGGAAGTAAAGTCTTTCAGTTAACGAATTGTTCATGTTTTGGAAAGTAAACTGCGGTAAAAACGTTACTGACGTGCTCTGCTTTGCTGTTCATGCTCGCGCTTCAGCCATGTTTCCTCCTCGCGCTTTTCTCGTTCATTGGTCCGTACTGCAGCCAATCAGAACCGAGCATCCGCCTGCGGGACAAACAGAAACTATACCGGAGTTTTAACATTTTGGCCTTTTTATCTAAAAGTTCACCTTTATAATATTGTTTTGAATATTTTTTTATCTTCCTAACTTTATGTGTATCTTTTAATGGCAAAATTAGTTTATTTGAATAATAATTTCGAGTTGTGTTTAATTTTATTTTACTGTTTTTACCTAATTCTTTAGAATTTTTAACATATTATTTTAAATCATGATGTACTTTAGTATTCTACTTGTATTTTTATGAGTGCAAATCTTAATTTTCCAACCTGTGCCTTTCTCCATAGTAGGGCACTCCTTCCGAGACGGTAATATTTAAAAAGATTAGACTGATTAAATTGGTGGCTTTTTTTATTGAAACGTTTACACAAAGGGAGATGGGATTAATACTAAAACTAAGACTGTTGTGTCATTCCTAACTTTAGGGGTCACTGTTTTTGAACATGAAAATGAACTATTTGCAGCCATGCTACTTCTTAAGTCGCCACCAGCTACTGGATTTAGCTTTACAGCAGCCATTCAAGTAAATGCATTATGATCCCACTCAGTGTATTCAAAGATTTCAGCAACAATAACGAGACGCTTCAGACTCTTGTATTATGCACCATCTCCCTGTGTACCGAATGATATGATCTAATCTGACATTTCATGTAACTGTAATAGAATAAAACAACAACAACAACAAGAAAAACAGCTTAATGTGCAAATTGCTTTGTATGTTGTTCTTTCTCCCTCTCAAATGAAGATACCCCAAAAGTAGGTCACTCCAACATGGTTCAGAGAGTTAAAAGGGACTTGTAGAACAACATTGTTTAAAGAAACAAGTGAACTGAAACTCAACCTGAACTGCGGCTGCGTCGTCTTCTCTTTTTCAAAATGTGCCATAAAAATATGAGCATCACTTCCCAACGCCCTGTTACATCATAGCATTTGACACCGTTTCCCACATTTTCCTGCACTGCTGAGAAATGCACCCCAGCGTCAGGCTGTGTGTAGCGGTAAGGTGGGGGAACCAAATGCAGGCTTACCAAGAATAAACCATTTAAAAATAAAAAAATGTTAAAAAAAAAAGAAAAAGAAAGGCCAGCAGAACAGACATGGAATAAACAGAAGATGGCTCAATGTAAGGAGAGAGTAATAACTAACATGGCACAAATGTGGCAATAAGTAACAGAACCGTCATAAAAGCAGATTATTACTAACATGGAAAAGCATCTGCAAGCAGAAAATCAAGAATGTCAAAGGTGAAACAGGATTGGAGGCCTGGACATTGGAGCGTGAAGACCACACCACAAATTAAATGAAGAGAGGAAAAACTTATTTATCAGCCTTACTTCTCTCATTAGTCAGCTCCAGACTGAACAGCTGTCCGATTTGAACAAGATCACATCACACCAGTTTGAGCTCGATTTGCTTTACAAACTGGTTTAAAGATCTTCTTTCTGACTTTTCAGGCTTTTCGTGGCTTCTTAGCTGTTAGGACTGAATTTCACAGAAACCAGAAGTGGAGAGCAAGAGTCAGTGACTTCTTTTAAATCTCCTATTTATTTATTTATTTATTTGTTTATTTATTTTATTTATTTATTTATTTGTTTGTTTATTTATTTATTTGTTTGTTTATTTATTTTTTATTTGTTTGTTTATTTACTTAATTTATTTATTTATTCGTTTATTTATTTAATTTATTTATTCGTTTATTTATTTCTTTTATTTAATTATTTATTCGTTTATTTGTTCTTTCGTTTGTTTGTTTGTTCGTTCGTTCGTTCAGTCGGTCGTTTGTTCGGTCAGTAGGTCGGTGGGTCGGTCGGTCGTTCAGTAGGTCGGTCGGTCGGTCGGTCGTTTGTTCGGTCAGTAGGTCGGTGGGCCGGTCGGTCGTTCGGTAGGTCAGTCGGTCGGTCGTTTGTTCGGTCAGTAGGTCGGTCGGTCGGTCGGTCGTTTGTTCGGCCAGTAGGTCGGTGGGTCGGTCGGTCGGTCAGTAGGTCGGTCGTTCGGTGGGTCGTTTGTTCGGTCAGTAGGTCGGCGGGTCGGTCGGTCGTTCAGTAGGTCGGTCGGTCGGTCGGTCGGTCGTTTGTTCGGTCAGTAGGTCGGTCGGTCGGTCGGTTGTTCAGTAGGTCGGTCGGTCGGTCGTTTGTTCGGTCAGTAGGTCGTTCAGTAGGTCGGTCGGTCGGTCGTTTGTTCGGCCAGTAGGTCGGTCGGTCGGTCAGTAGGTCGGTCGGTCGGTCGGTCGTTTGTTCGGTCAGTAGGTCGGTGGGTCGGTCGGTTGTTCAGTAGGTCGGTCGGTCGGTCGGTCATTCGTTCGGTCGGCTGGTCGTTTGTTCGGTCAGTAGGTCGGTGGGTCGGTCGGTCGTTCAGTAGGTCGGTCGGTCGGTCGTTTGTTCGGTCAGTAGGTCAGTGGGTCGGTCGGTCGTTCAGTAGGTCGGTCGGTCGGTATTGTTTTTCTCTCCCAGAGTGTGCACATGCACGTGACTGAGATCAAATGTTTTGTAAGTCTTGAGTGGAATTTGCGCCGCAGTAACTTCCTGCTACAGGATACTGTGATAAAAACGTGTGCAGATAAAATGAAAATGAAGGCAGGTAAAAGGTGGGTGTGGTCCAACCTGTGGTTACGGTGCAGAGGGAGGTGGGTGTAGACTGACAAGTTATTGGTGTTACGGCTGGTAGGGTCCCATCAGATACTGTTCTCTAACTTTTTTGTTTTACTGTTTGTCGCCAGTGAAATAGTTTGAAGGTTCAAATCTGAGCATGAAGGCTCGTAATACTGATGCAGATGGAGCTGAGTGCTCGGTGAGTAACCGTGAACTTTCACATAGACCAGATTTGATCTTGGACAAGCTGTAATCAGCTGTCGGGGGAAAGCTGAAGTCCTCCCCGCAGCTTTGTTTCAGCTGGACGGGCAGCATGAAAGACGCCTCACAGGAGCTGCAGAGGAGAACTCATGAAAACTTAATGTGTCCTTATGAATTTTTAAGAAGCCTTGTGCTGGATAGAGATGTAAACAGATGTGCTGATGCTTGGGCGTTGGTGCATCAGCAAAGAAGACCATCATCAGCTGCAGCACACTCACACACACACACACACACACACACACACACACAGTTTCCCTTCGACCTCAGCAGACATCACACTTACTTAAATGAATTTCCAGGAGACTAAACCTGTAACTAAACAAGCTTTATGATCATCTCTTTCTCATCGTTCCCTGACAGAAAGTTAAACTAGCTTAACCTGACTGGCCTGCAGGCCTCCCCAGGAACCTGTCCTCAGGCTGGAACTGGTGCTCTGAGTCTGCCAGTTAACATGTCCGGAGTTTCTAATTCACACTCACATACAGACATGCAGAAATGTTTCCTGTTTTCTCCCTTTTTAAATCAAATTTGACTCCTCTGTCTAATTTCATTTTTTTCTTGGTCTATTTACTTTTATATTTTTAAGGTATCTTATGTGGAAAATAAACTTGTTTTGTACTCATGTAAAATGATGACATCCAGATTTTCCAGAAATGCTCTGAACCAACAAGAAAGACGGGTTTAATTCGGGGGAAACGGTGGAGGATGATGCTTTTAGTTATCCTCCAAACAAAGGTTGTTGTTTGAGTATTTAAGCCAAAGCAGTCGTGACTCAGGTTTTTGTGTTTATCTTGCAGCCATACACCATTTTTACAAGAAGCAGAGGCTGGACTTCCCCTCTGGTGCCAGCTGAAGCCGCCAACCGAAGCCGTGGGGGCTTTACAGGCGTCCGTCAGACCTGCAGAGCCACAGCAGAAGATCCTAACTCTGACTTTCCCTCAGAAGCAGCAGCAGATCCGGCTCGTCTGGATGCATAAACAGGAAGTTCCTGCGTTCAGCAGTTAAACTGTGTTTCACCACTTCTGCTTTATGTGTGCCAACAGCCGGCTGATAAAAAGCAGACTTTGTCCTCTGGTTAAAGGTCTGAAACCAAAGCTGAGCAACATAAGTTTATCCTGGTTTTCTTTCCTTCAGAAACAAAAGTTGTGCATTTTAATCCACCCACATCTTTTTAGGGTGCATACAAATGTTAAAGCACTCTGTAGCTTCTCACACACACACATCTGATTTTTATAGTCAAACGAAGTGGGTCAAGCAAACGTAGAACAGGCTGAACTGTTGATTTTATCGTGTGTGTGTGAAACTGTCGGTTTTCCAGGTGGTCCGAGTTCAGCTGGAAAAGTCTGGTGACTCAAACCCAGGAAGCTCAACACTGCTGGACGAGGATTTTATTGATTTTTTTTTTCTTTTTCAAATATTCAAGTACATGGATTCAAAGATCCGGGACACACAATCAGTGGCAAATACTTTCAAAATGATTAATCCATCACCTCATTTAAGATTCAGCAATAGTTCCTCTTTAACCAACAAAGTTCCCTCGAGCTAAGACACGCGGACCTCTTGTAAACATGATACAAATCAGTCTTTGAATTTTTTGGATTACAAAAAGTAATCTGGTAGAAAAATATCTCTTCTGTCATAGGGTTTTCTCTTTTTACGAATATTTACATGAATACCTCACAGTATAATCTGATCTGAAAAAGTACATACGGTAAAATCAACACTAAACGGTCTAGATGGGGTAAAAGGCCTTTGGTTTTTATGTAAAAATACCAAAACGACAACAAAATAACCAGAAAAAGTCCATTCACTGTCCTGTGTACAACAGCGATGACTGGATTGGAAACTGGTGTGTCAAAGATTGTGGGACACCCGACTTCCACACGCTTCGTTCTTCAGAAAAGTTCAGAACAAAACTGCTGTTACATTTAGGCGTCGCTCCTGAGGATGGCAGGGCCACACAGCCTCCGCTGGACGAAGTACCCCAGAACGATGAGCAGCATCTCGGAGGTGCTGCTGAGGGCCACGATGAAGGGCGCCTGGGACGCGAAGTCCGCCTCGGTCCGTCTGAAGGACAGCTGCATGACAGCGAGGGCCAGCAGGCTGTTCTGGACGCCCACCTCGATGCTGACGGTCTTCCTCTGTGGTGGAGCCAAGCCCGCCCCCTTGGCCAAGACGGCCCCGACCACCAGGCCTAGCAAAGGTACCGTCACACCGACCGCCACAATCTGAGGCTTGACGTTGGCCAGGATGGATGCACCCATTTGGTAGGCCATGAAGATCCCGCCTATCATGAGCACAAGGCTGAAGGGTCGTATGAGCACCAGCAGGACCCGAGTGAGGGCGGGCAGGCGGAGCTTGATCAGCATGCCCAGCGAGATGGGGATGGCAATGAAGAGGAGGGTGCCCAGGATCTTCACAAATGGCACGTGCAGGGCAGCGTGCACGCCCAGCAGCCGGCCATACAGAGCAGAGGACAGAGGCATGGCTGCCGTGGCAACCACTGTGGAGACCAGTGTCATAGAGATGGCCAGGGTGACATCCCCTCCAAGCAGCAGGCTGTACAGGTAGCCGCCCCCTCCGCCCGGGGCAGAGCAGGTGATGACCAGACCCAGAGAGAGCGTTGTGGGCAGTGAGGCCAACCAGGACACACAGTAGGCATATAATGGCATCACCAGGAACTGACCCAGCACCCCTAGGAGCAGGGGCACGGGGCTCTTCAGGAGCCCCCGCAGCACCTCCACCTCCACCTTGCAGCCAAAGGCACACTTGTTGACAAAGATGAGGGGCAGCAAGGCAAATAGCACGGGGTTCTCAGAGAAATGAGACAGGCCACCGGACTGGATGAGCCGGGTGGCCTGGTCATCATTACCAGGCGCCACTCTGATGGAGTAATCCGTCCTCTCCTCGATCAAAACCGGCACCGAGTCCTGGTCCAGGTCCAGCAGCTGTATCTGGAGCTGAGCCGTACCCGGAAACCCGGAGCGGATGCTGATGATGTAGCTCCTGCCGGGTCCTGCGTGGCCGCTGTCCGTCACATTGAGAATGGAGAGGACCTCCGGGTCCAGAGAACGGACTCTCACCGTCTGTTTCCAGCTCTGGCGGCCCTTCCTGCTGGCCGCGGAGCTCCGGTACTGGCTGGAGATTACAATTACTCCCTTCGTGTTTTCAGGAAACTCAAATTCCTGCGACGACCCGTCCCCTATTCTGATGTACCCGCTGCTAACGGCAGTCCGGTTGGTTTCGGTGCTACTGTCCACGGTCAGGTTCCCGGTGGCCCACGCCCGATCTGCTCCAGCGAGAAGGAAAAAACAACAGAATATAAGCAGCGTCCTCATTTTATTGACGTTGAGGGGGCGGAGGAGCGCCACAGAGACACGCTTCACCCCCGCCAGGGCCTCCCAGACGGTGATACCGCCGCCCCGTTACACCGAAACACAACTTCTCATTCTGGTCTCCGGTGGACAAGCTCAGCGTCTTCAGCCGGCTCCTCGTCTCGTCTGGTTCCCATTTTCTGGCTGCCTTTATTCCGGAACCTAAACATCACCCCGCCCTGTCCTGTCGGAGCCGAGCAGTGCAGCGGCAGCCCCGGGAAACTCACACAGGTCCCCCGGTAGTCTACCCGAAGATTAACGGTAGTCTACCCGGAGATTAACGGTAGTCTACCCGGAGATTAACGGGCTGTCGCGGTAAACAAACGCCTCGCCTCGTCTGTCGCTGTTTCGTCTCCCCGGTTGATAAAAACCGAAAGCATTGTAGCTTCTGACGCTTTTTCGCTGCGCGGAGGTGTTGTGGTGAAGTTGGTCCAAGATAAATATCAGTTTTCCGGTCACGACGTATCACAATAAGAGCCCTTTACGTTATAGCATTATGGATAGGCTCTATTTGTCACGTACGCATTACAATACAGTGAAATGTTTTGTTTGTTTTTTCGTTTTTTTTTTACCTGCAAGAAATCAAACCAAACTTTATTTATAAAGCACTTTTCATACAAAAGCAGCCCAAAGTGCTTTACATGATAAAAAACAAAATTTCAATATATTTAAAACCTTTACACACTCAAGTATAAAACATCAAAGTTCAATAATACACACATCTGATCATACTCTTTTTCATACGAACATACATCATCACACCAACAAAGCGCACTTGTACATCCTCCAGCCCTCTATGCACAAACATGAGCTCTGATTTCTAGTCTCTGTCTCTTTAACTGAAACATCAGCATAAAACATAACTGAAGTTAAACATCTGAAGACGAAGGAATAAATCAAAACAGAAAATAAAGATAATATAAACACAAGAGTAGATTAACACATTTTAAAGACCAAACAAAAAGAAGTAGTTCTTATGAAAAGTGGTAAGCATCGTGCAAATTTGTGCAAGACTTAAGTAAGGCTGATTTAACAGGTGAATGGTTTCTGTGGAAAGAAACTTTTCTTAATCCTCTCAGTCTTAGCTCTCAGGCTGTAAAAGCAGGGTGGCTGGTTGAAAACCTTAGTATCCTTCAACCTACAACTTCTTGTGATAGTCCTGCAGGTTGGGTGATGGAGATGCTCTCCATGGAGGTTCTGTAGAAGTTCACCAGCAGCTGAGAAGAGAGTCCTGTCGCTTCACCTTCCTGAGGAAGAAGAGCCCTTGTTGGGCTTCTTCATCAGGTGGGAAGTGTTCAGTCCAGGAGAGGTCAGAGGAAATGTGGATGTCCAGGAACTTCATGCTGTCCACTCGCTCCACTGCCTCTCCGTGGATGCAGTGAGGAGCATGCTCAGTCTTCCTGGACCTCCTGGAACCTACTAGGAAAGGGGTGGCCAATGTCGGTCCTCAACAGCCACAATCCTGCAGGTTTTACATCCATCCCTGCACCGACACACCTGACTTAAAACAAATGAGTAATTGTGCAGATCCTTATAGGCTGTTGGATCCATTTAATTTGAGTCAGGTGTGTCGGTGCAGGGATGCATGGAAAACATGCAGGATTGTGGCTCTTGAGGACCAACATTGGCCACCCCTGGACTAGGACCTCCCTGGTCTTGTTGATAAGAACCAGGTTGTTCCTGGACCAGCATTCTGTGAGACTCCGGACCTCTTCTCTGTAGTGGTCTCATCATTGTTGGATGTGAGGCCCACCACGGTGGGATCGTCTGCAGACTTCCCAGCCATGGTGGTAGGTGGATGGCAGAGCAGTCCTGTTTGAAGAGGGAGGGGCTCTTTGTCTTTTCTCTGTGAGATTGTTGGTCATCTGAAGCCCTCGGGTTCCCCTACAGATGCTCTCCCACCACGACTATTCAAGGGGCTTATTTCCACTGTAGGACCATCGGTTCTTGCTGTGGTTAACAGCAGTCTGTCCTCTGGTCTGGTTCCTAAAGATTATAAGCATGCTATAGTCCAACCTCTGCTCAACAAACCCAGCCTGGATCCCACCATTCTGTATCATTTCCAACCAAATTCCAAACTTCCTTTCATTTAAAAAATCTTAGAGGATTGTTTACACACAGATAAAAGAGTTTTTAGAGGTAAATAATGTTTTTGAGGTCTTTCAGTCTGGTTTTAAGTCTCTTCATAGCACTGAGTCGGCTCTACTGAGAAGTTTGAATGATCTTCTATTAGCTACAGATTCTGGTGTCCATGTGATCTTGGTTTTATTGGATTTAACAGCAGCCTTCAACACAGTGGATCACAACATTTTAATGACCCGTCTGGAACTCTGTGTTGGCATTTGTGCTTCTGTTCTGGAATGGTTCAGGTCCTACTGGTCTGAGAGGACTTTCTCTGTTAAACTGGACCATTTCCAGTAATCACCTGCTCTTCTATCACGTGGTGTCCCCCAGGGGTCCATTCTTGGGCCTTTGCTCTTTTCATTAAACCTCCTTCCCCTCGGGTCAGTTATTAGGAAGCTTTCCATCTGTATGCTGATGACAGTCAGGTCTATGTCTCCCGTAAACGCAAGGACTCTTTTCCCTAGAAAAACTTTTACTCTGTCTTAATAAAGTCAAAGCCTCGATGGCTTTACATTTTCTTCATTTTGATGACAAGAAGACAGAAGTTCTGGTTTTTAGTCCTGGTGCTGGTGGGTCTGCTCCTGTGGACTAGGGTCCTCTGGCACAGGACTGTAAACCTGCTGTCACAAATCTGGGTGTAAAACTGGACAGGGATTTTAATCTAGATGGGGAGATCGGTGCAGTGGTGAAATCTGGCTTTTTCCAGCTGAAGCAACTGCAAAGGCAAAGTGTGTTCTTTCAAAGCAGGACTTCATGCTTTTCTAACAACACGGCTGGATCACTGCAAGGCCTAAAACTCTGGTGTCTGTTAGAAACCTCTGAAACTCTGGTGTCTGTTAGAAATCTCTGAAACTCTGGTGTCTGTTAGAAACCTCTGAAACTCTGGTGTCTGTTAGAAATCTCTGATACTCTGGTGTCTGTTAGAAATCTCTGAAACTCTGGTGTCTGTTAGAAACCTCTGAAACTCTGGTGTCTGTTAGAAATCTCTGAAACTCTGGTGTCTGTTAGAAATCTCTGATACTCTGGTGTCTGTTAGAAATCTCTGAAACTCTGGTGTCTGTTAGAAATCTCTGATACTCTGGTGTCTGTTAGAAATCTCTGAAACTCTGGTGTCTGTTAGAAATCTCTGATACTCTGGTATCTGTTAGAAACCTCTGATACTCTGGTGTCTGTTAGAAATCTCTGAAACTCTGGTATCTGTTAGAAATCTCTGATACTCTGGTGTCTGTTAGAAATCTCTGATACTCTGGTGTCTGTTAGAAATCTCTGAAACTCTGGTGTCTGTTAGAAATCTCTGAAACTCTGGTATCTGTTAGAAACCTCTGAAACTCTGGTGTCTGTTAGAAATCTCTGAAACTCTGGTGTCTGTTAGAAATCTCTGATACTCTGGTGTCTGTTAGAAATCTCTGGTGTCTGTTAGAAATCTCTGGTGTCTGTTAGAAATCTCTGAAACTCTGGTGTCTGTTAGAAATCTCTGAAACTCTGGTGTCTGTTAGAAATCTCTGGTGTCTGTTAGAAATCTCTGGTATCTGTTAGAAATCTCTGAAACTCTGGTGTTTGTTAGAAATCTCTGAAACTCTGGTGTCTGTTAGAAATCTCTGGTGTCTGTTAGAAATCTCTGGTATCTGTTAGAAATCTCTGAAACTCTGGTGTCTGTTAGAAATCTCTGAAACTCTGGTGTCTGTTAGAAATCTCTGAAACTCTGGTGTCTGTTAGAAACCTCTGATACTCTGGTGTCTGTTAGAAATCTCTGGTGTCTGTTAGAAATCTCTGGTATCTGTTAGAAATCTCTGAAACTCTGGTGTCTGTTAGAAATCTCTGAAACTCTGGTGTCTGTTAGAAACCTCTGAAACTCTGGTGTCTGTTAGAAACCTCTGATACTCTGGTGTCTGTTAGAAATCTCTGATACTCTGGTGTCTGTTAGAAACCTCTGATACTCTGGTATCTGTTAGAAACCTCTGATACTCTGGTGTCTGTTAGAAATCTCTGAAACTCTGGTGTCTGTTAGAAACCTCTGATACTCTGGTATCTGTTAGAAATCTCTGATACTCTGGTGTCTGTTAGAAATCTCTGATACTCTGGTGTCTGTTAGAAATCTCTGGTATCTGTTAGAAATCTCTGAAACTCTGGTGTCTGTTAGAAATCTCTGAAACTCTGGTGTCTGTTAGAAATCTCTGAAACTCTGGTGTCTGTTAGAAACCTCTGATACTCTGGTGTCTGTTAGAAATCTCTGAAACTCTGGTGTCTGTTAGAAACCTCTGATACTCTGGTGTCTGTTAGAAACCTCTGATACTCTGGTGTCTGTTAGAAATCTCTGAAACTCTGGTGTCTGTTAGAAATCTCTGAAACTCTGGTGTTTGTTAGAAATCTCTGATACTCTGGTATCTGTTAGAAATCTCTGATACTCTGGTGTCTGTTAGAAATCTCTGGTATCTGTTAGAAATCTCTGAAACTCTGGTGTCTGTTAGAAATCTCTGAAACTCTGGTGTCTGTTAGAAATCTCTGAAACTCTGGTGTCTGTTAGAAACCTCTGATACTCTGGTGTCTGTTAGAAATCTCTGAAACTCTGGTGTCTGTTAGAAACCTCTGATACTCTGGTGTCTGTTAGAAATCTCTGATACTCTGGTGTCTGTTAGAAATCTCTGAAACTCTGGTATCTGTTAGAAATCTCTGAAACTCTGGTATCTGTTAGAAATCTCTGAAACTCTGGTGTTTGTTAGAAACCTCTGAAACTCTGGTGTCTGTTAGAAATCTCTGGTGTCTGTTAGAAATCTCTGATACTCTGGTATCTGTTAGAAATCTCTGATACTCTGGTATCTGTTAGAAACCTCTGAAACTCTGGTGTCTGTTAGAAATCTCTGATACTCTGGTATCTGTTAGAAACCTCTGAAACTCTGGTGTCTGTTAGAAATCTCTGGTGTCTGTTAGAAATCTCTGATACTCTGGTATCTGTTAGAAACCTCTGAAACTCTGGTGTCTGTTAGAAACCTCTGATACTCTGGTATCTGTTAGAAACCTTTGATACTCTGGTATCTGTTAGAAATCTCTGAAACTCTGGTGTTTGTTAGAAACCTCTGAAACTCTGGTATCTGTTAGAAACCTTTGATACTCTGGTATCTGTTAGAAATCTCTGAAACTCTGGTGTCTGTTAGAAATCTCTGAAACTCTGGTATCTGTTAGAAATCTCTGAAACTCTGGTATCTGTTAGAAATCTCTGAAACTCTGGTGTTTGTTAGAAATCTCTGATACTCTGGTATCTGTTAGAAACCTCTGAAACTCTGGTGTCTGTTAGAAATCTCTGGTGTCTGTTAGAAATCTCTGATACTCTGGTATCTGTTAGAAACCTCTGAAACTCTGGTGTCTGTTAGAAACCTCTGAAACTCTGGTGTCTGTTAGAAACCTCTGAAACTCTGGTATCTGTTAGAAACCTTTGATACTCTGGTATCTGTTAGAAACCTTTGATACTCTGGTATCTGTTAGAAACCTCTGAAACTCTGGTGTCTGTTAGAAATCTCTGGTGTCTGTTAGAAATCTCTGATACTCTGGTATCTGTTAGAAACCTTTGATACTCTGGTATCTGTTAGAAACCTTTGATACTCTGGTATCTGTTAGAAACCTTTGATACTCTGGTATCTGTTAGAAACCTTTGATACTCTGGTATCTGTTAGAAACCTTTGATACTCTGGTATCTGTTAGAAACCTTTGATACTCTGGTATCTGTTAGAAATCTCTGATACTCTGGTGTCTGTTAGAAAACTCTGAAACTCTGGTGTCTGTTAGAAACCTCTGAAACTCTGGTATCTGTTAGAAACCTTTGATACTCTGGTATCTGTTAGAAACCTTTGATACTCTGGTATCTGTTAGAAACCTCTGAAACTCTGGTGTCTGTTAGAAATCTCTGGTGTCTGTTAGAAATCTCTGATACTCTGGTATCTGTTAGAAACCTTTGATACTCTGGTATCTGTTAGAAACCTTTGATACTCTGGTATCTGTTAGAAACCTTTGATACTCTGGTATCTGTTAGAAACCTTTGATACTCTGGTATCTGTTAGAAACCTTTGATACTCTGGTATCTGTTAGAAATCTCTGAAACTCTGGTGTCTGTTAGAAACCTCTGAAACTCTGGTATCTGTTAGAAACCTTTGATACTCTGGTATCTGTTAGAAACCTTTGATACTCTGGTATCTGTTAGAAACCTTTGATACTCTGGTATCTGTTAGAAATCTCTGATACTCTGGTGTCTGTTAGAAACCTCTGAAACTCTGGTGTCTGTTAGAAACCTCTGAAACTCTGGTATCTGTTAGAAACCTTTGATACTCTGGTATCTGTTAGAAATCTCTGAAACTCTGGTGTTTGTTAGAAATCTCTGATACTCTGGTATCTGTTAGAAACCTCTGAAACTCTGGTATCTGTTAGAAATCTCTGAAACTCTGGTGTTTGTTAGAAATCTCTGAAACTCTGGTATCTGTTAGAAATCTCTGATACTCTGGTATCTGTTAGAAACCTCTGAAACTCTGGTATCTGTTAGAAACCTCTGAAACTCTGGTATCTGTTAGAAATCTCTGATACTCTGGTGTCTGTTAGAAACCTCTGATACTCTGGTATCTGTTAGAAATCTCTGAAACTCTGGTGTCTGTTAGAAATCTCTGAAACTCTGGTATCTGTTAGAAATCTCTGAAACTCTGGTATCTGTTAGAAATCTCTGAAACTCTGGTGTTTGTTAGAAATCTCTGATACTCTGGTATCTGTTAGAAACCTCTGAAACTCTGGTGTCTGTTAGAAATCTCTGGTGTCTGTTAGAAATCTCTGATACTCTGGTATCTGTTAGAAACCTCTGAAACTCTGGTGTCTGTTAGAAACCTCTGATACTCTGGTATCTGTTAGAAACCTTTGATACTCTGGTATCTGTTAGAAACCTCTGAAACTCTGGTGTCTGTTAGAAACCTCTGAAACTCTGGTATCTGTTAGAAACCTTTGATACTCTGGTATCTGTTAGAAATCTCTGAAACTCTGGTGTTTGTTAGAAATCTCTGATACTCTGGTATCTGTTAGAAATCTCTGATACTCTGGTATCTGTTAGAAACCTCTGAAACTCTGGTGTCTGTTAGAAACCTCTGAAACTCTGGTGTCTGTTAGAAATCTCTGAAACTCTGGTATCTGTTAGAAATCTCTGATACTCTGGTATCTGTTAGAAACCTCTGAAACTCTGGTATCTGTTAGAAATCTCTGAAACTCTGGTGTTTGTTAGAAATCTCTGATACTCTGGTATCTGTTAGAAATCTCTGATACTCTGGTATATGTTAGAAACCTCTGAAACTCTGGTGTCTGTTAGAAATCTCTGAAACTCTGGTGTTTGTTAGAAATCTCTGATACTCTGGTGTTTGTTAGAAATCTCTGATACTCTGGTATCTGTTTGAAATCTCTGATACTCTGGTATCTGTTAGAAATCTCTGAAACTCTGGTGTCTGTTAGAAATCTCTGAAACTCTGGTGTCTGTTAGAAATCTCTGATACTCTGGTGTTTGTTAGAAATCTCTGAAACTCTGGTGTTTGTTAGAAATCTCTGAAACTCTGGTGTTTGTTAGAAATCTCTGAAACTCTGGTGTCTGTTAGAAATCTCTGAAACTCTGGTGTCTGTTAGAAATCTCTGAAACTCTGGTGTCTGTTAGAAATCTCCGTCCCATCTGCAGCTGGTGCTGCAGCTCGTCTGCTGACTGGAACAGCAAAGAGAAGCACATTTATCCAGTTTTAGTCACACTGCACGGGTAGTCTGTTCATTTTAGGTCCATTTTAAAATCCCTTTATTTGTCTTTAAGTCTTTAAATGACGCCCTGCCCTACCTCTCTGAGCTGTACACATGTACTCCCCCTCCTGGTTCCTCCTGTCCCTCCGGTCAGCGGATCATCTGCTCCTGGAGGTGCTGAGGGCCGGAGGAAGCTCAGAGGGGACCAGGTCTTTCTGACCAGAGCTGCAGGTCAGACCCGCTTCATCACTGTCCGGTTTTAAAGCCCTTTTAAAGTCCCGCCTCTTTCACTGGCGTTCCACCCAGCATGAGTTTGCTTTTATTGCGTCTATTGTTTGTATTTGTCTTGGATTCTATTTAATGTTTTAATGTTTTATTGTTTTTAGTTATTTTATGTTCTGCACTTTGTTCAGTGGCTGCCGTTGTAAAGTGCTTTATAAATAAAGTTGGCTTGGCTTAGGGCCTGCGGCGTTCCAGCGGTGAGGATCAGTGGTGAAGATGCTGACTTCCCTATCGTCACCATCTGGCCCTGTTGGTGAGAAAGTCCCGGATCCACTCAGGGGCCCACAGTGGTTCACCTTGATTGCCAGTCTGGAGACTTGAACCTAGGTCCTGGTCCCCAGTCCAGCTCTCAGGAGATATTTTTGTATTTTCCCGCTATAATAATAATAATAATAAAGGTCTTTAAATTTAGCATATGCCTACTTCGAACTAATTAACTTATTAAAATGACTAAATACAGTCATGGAGGATATTTTCACCTTTTATGTGCAAAATCATAAATACAAATTTTATTTTATTTTATTCATTCCAATTTGTCAGAACTCGGTGGATTTCATGATATTAAACTACAGTTAAATGTCATTTTATCATCTATTTATATAAATTCATAATAATTCTTAGAAATTTATAGAATAGATTAAAATAGATTAGATTAGAATAGACATCCCTTAATGAATTAGCTGACACATCCCTTGCTTGGTAGAAAGTGGTGAAGCTATTGGGTGCATTTATTTCTAATGAGAGACCACATCCTGCCTCTCTCTGAGTAACCGTGGCAACCTTGACGCAGCTTCTCAGTAATCCAATACGAGAGGCCCACAGCCCAGCTCCACCCCCCAGACATGAGGAGGGGTGCTCACATGTCAGAGGGAACACCGTGATTTCTATTTCCACTTGGGGGGGCAACGAGGGATTACCCATGTCACATTATAACACAGGAGGGCATACATTAACTCAGAAGCAGACCAGAAACAAACGAGGAAAAACAGAATAACTTACAAATATAAGCTCCAGCTAACAGCCACCGAGCAGCTTCCTGGTGTAAGAAAAGTTCTAGAAAACCAAAGAGGTGCGATCAGACTGGTGAAAGCTGTGGTTTGACAACATTTCACTCATCAATTATTCAGCGTTCAGCTCCTTAAACTCCACCAGTTTCTCTCTGCTGCCTTTAAACATGTTGCTCCTCTTACTGCCATTAATCCAGTGTCACTCTCAGTTTCTGTTACCTGGCCTTTAATCTCTGGAGTGTCCCATGACAAAGACCTATCATGTTCACCTCCCTCCCTGAACAGCTTCCTGTTACAAACCAGTGAGCTGAGCTTATTTGTCAAACACCAGCAGGAAACCTGAGGCTCATGTGCTGTGTTGAAGGGGAACTCCATCCTGTCAGCATCCTTTTTATACTAACCTCCTGCTCGGACTCACATATTTAAAAGCCATTTTCCTTTTGTAACGTGCAGCTTTGTTTCCCAGCGGTGGGTCAGTGAGGTCACCGCAGGCTTTTCTCTCTCCGGGACAGCTTGTTCGTCCTCTCCTGTGTTTCCATGTCCTCCTCCTGTCACCATGGCTAAGTCAAGGCTTCCAGAAGAAAACAAGGCGGGGGGGTCCACGGAGGAAACACTGCATGCCAGACAACCTGCTGGTTGTGCACGCTCTCTGACATTTCATGGAGCGACAGCTCATGTTGTTAGGCCACCAGGCTGGCACGTTTCGTGCCTGGCTCTGATGCCGCTTCCCTCCACGGGCGGGCTTATTTACCCACGGTACAGCCATTTCCCTTGTGACTTATTTCATAAACAAGAGGAGGGAGATGGGGCCGGGAAACACGAGGAATGCAAAATTACCGCTCTTTGTTTCTCATTAATGAGAAATTACAGAAATATTTTCTGTTTCTGACGCAGTTTCATCGGTTTACTCACAGCAGCTTGTTTGTCCACCGTCTGAATATTCATGAAGCAGATGTTCTGAGATCACCAGCAGCATGATGACTAAACCAAAAGCACGGTCCTGGTGAGCACAGGGCTCCAGTCATCCGGGCAGGATGGAGCAGCCTCACATTACAGGAAAAACTCGGATGGCTTCCCACTTCTGGTGCCACCAAGTTAAAGAACCCAACGAGAACTGCAGAGGAGGGAAAACCAGGAAAGGGATGAAGGTTGTTGATTCCAAGAGAATCACATGACCCAGTTATGAATACTGTTTAATGAAGACTACAAATACCAGAAGATAAAGACTAATTATTATTATTATATGTATGTTTTTAGCGTCCTGTTATTGAGACGGGGGGGGGGGGGGGGGGGGGGGGGGGGGTCTTTTTGCCATTAGAGCTTCTAACTCAAAACTAGCAATAATTAGCAAAAGTAAGATGAGCCTGGTTTGTCCTTTTCATTGGGATTGCTTTTGTGGTGAGGGCTGTTTTTGTCCAGTGATCTTACCGGCCTGAACGGTTTCCAAACCAGGACACAGAGATCTTCTAAACCACTCGGTTAATGATCTGTGAGCCACGCTGGCGGCTGCTGAAGCACCTCGGTTTCCTGGGAAGAGCGAGGCACTGTCTGTGGATATAGTGACATTTTCCTGAAGGATCCATTATCGTTCCAAGATATTTAAAATGACGGACTTGCTCCACATCCTGGACGTCCTGCCGACTCTGTCCCCCTCTCTCCCACTGCCTCTAACAGGCTGGCAAACCACAGGTTGGGACCCGGTCGCTAGAACAAGCTGCACCTCAAGTCTCAACTAAACGCTGACTCAGTAGTTAATTACTGTGTTAATAGTGTGTTTATTATGTGTAAGTACAATGACCTTTTCCTGCATTACTGTAATAACATTTAGCTGATAACTCTCACACGTTTTAACTCGAGTGGTGTTTTTATTGAAGACCGTTTGCGGATTTTAACCTTATTTTTTTAACTTTTCATGTTTTCTAAGGCGTTAAGTGGAATTTTGTTTTTCCAGTCCCTCGGCTCTTTTCGACCAAACAAGAAAATGTCATTGTAAGTTCAGTTCTGCAACCATTTATCTCTGCAACATGGAGGCTTTTATTCTATTTAAATCAACATCAGTACTGTTCGGTATACGTGTATTTATTTAGTTAAGATTGTTTTCATTTGCTAAATCATTCCAGTAACAGCCGGATTTAATGTTTCTGGAATGTTATCGGATACCATTTCTTTTCCTTCCATGCTGTGGTAAGCTTTTATTCGTCTATCATCTCATTTCTTTACAGACTAATTAAGATTTTTTTTTTTATCAAACATTTAGCTAACGGGGCAAAAGTTTGACACTTACTGGACTTGGGGCTAAAATATCTGATGTCATGTTTTAACCAGTGAAAGCAGGTTTAAAAGGTTTTATTTTAAGGAAATTCCAGAAGTTGAAAAGTCTTTATTCTTCATGCTTTGGGTCCCATCTACAGCAGCTTCAGAGGCTCATCACATCAAATGGACGCAAGTGTTTCTGAGGGAACTGTTTTATTTCCATAGGAGAAATATACAAAAGAAAAAGTGCTGAGAAGTCGGCAGAACTTGAATATAAATAAATCACCCCTCTGTTAAAATAGAGAAGAAAGAGCTAACTCAGAGCTGCTCGGTCATCGTGGGTCCCTGCTCTAACAATCCTCAGACTGTTCAGGAGGGAGCCGAGACGGGTGGGATATTTAGAAAGAAAAGAGCCTTCCAACAATATCTGAACAGGTTTTGGCTTAAATTAAACCAGCAAAAGCCGTAACCACAGATGTGATCAGGCTACAGATGGAGAGATTATAAGCCGATGGAAACCAGAGCTCACCTTCTCAACAGTCAGGCACTGGTGGAAGAAGCATCTTTGCTAACATCTGCATCCCAAATAAGGCATCGAAAGCAAAAAGGCTGAGCACAAGCATGAAAAATAAAAACAAATATAAATATCCATCATGGAAGCAAATATCACCCACAGAGGAACGAGGGATTGTCTTCTCTTTACCGCATTTCAGCTAAACTGTGAGGTTCGGATGAATCTGATGAGGGAAGAAGACTTAAATATATTAGTGTCTAAGCATGTCCCATTGAAACCTTCTCTCCTTCCTCCTGCAGAATCATCATTTCCCACTGAAAATTACCCAGAAAACACACAAACACACACGAAGAACCCACAGCAGCTCATTAGAACTCATTTTTATCCTTAAAGTTTATAAAATGTGTTTGTTTTTGTACAAAGTTTACACCCAAAAGGCCGAGAATTAAGAGAAGTGAAGAGAAAGAGCGATGAAATAAGATGGAGATGGACTGAAACAGGAAGGTGAACCAGAGAGAACTTTCTACCCTCTCAGGTGATGATTTCTAGCTGCTGTGTGTTTCTTTACAGGGCAGAGGGGATGATAATCAATAGACTTATTAAGTCCTCTCAGTAGGAACAGTTCATTTGCAAAACAATTCCCGTTGCCACCGTAGTCACAAACTGGTCTGCAAGCAGCCGTCAGCTGGTCACCTCCTGCTGCCGCCTTCAGTTTCGCAGCGCTGCCAACCTGAGGGGGAAAAATGGAGAATTTACGGGATCTGTGACACCGGCACAAACTCAGATGATCAATAGTTTCTGGACCATCCATTCTACACCAGACCAGTAAAAACCTTCCAATCACAAACTGTGTGAAGCTGGAAGTTTAAAATGTTTGAAATATTATTTTTAACTACAAAATAGCAGCAGATTTAATCTAAGCCGTTCTGCCAGCAATTATTAAAAAGACAAACTTTGAAGATCAATTTTAGTATCATGTCAGTCGGTTTCCCAAATTATATTCAAAATATTGTCATAATATCCACTCATCCATCCATCCATCCATCCAGCCATCCATCCATCCACTCATCCATCCACTCATCCATCCATCCATCCATCCACTCATCCATCCATCCATCCACTCATCCACTCATCCATCCATCCATCCACTCATCCATCCATCCATCCATCCATCCACTCATCCATCCATCCATCCATCCATCCACTCATCCATCCATCCATCCACTCATCCATCCATCCATCCATCCATCCACTCATCCATCCATCCATCCATCCACTCATCCATCCATCCATCCATCCATCCATCCATCTATCCATCTATCCATCTGGAGGCGGGTCGCGGGGGCAGCTGCCTAAGCAGGGAAACCCAGACTTCCCTCTCCCCGGCCACATTCACCAGCTCATCCGGAGGGATCCCGAGGCGTTCCCAGGCCAGCCGAGAGATATAGTCTGTCCAGCGTGTCCTGGATCTTCCCCGGGGCCTCTTTCCGGTGGGACGTGCCCAGAACACCTCACCAGGGAGGCGTCCAGGAGGCATCCTAACCAGATGCCCGAGCCACCTCATCTGGCTCCTCTCGATGTGGAGGAGCAGCCACTCTACTCTGAGCCCCTCCCGGATCACCGAGCTTCTCACCCTATCTCTAAGGGAGAGCCCGGCCACCCTGCGGAGGAAACTCATTTTGGCCGCTTGTATTCACAATCTTGTTCTTTCAGTCACTACACACAGCTCATGGCCATAGGTGAGGGTAGGAACGTAGACCAACCGGTAAATCGAGAGCTTTGCCTTTTGGCTCAGCTCCTTCTTCACCTTGACAGACCGATGCAGAGTCCACATCACTGCAGACGCTGCACCGATCTGCCTGTCGATCTTCCGCTCCATCCTTCCCTCACTTGTGAACAAGACCCCGAGATACGTGAACTCCTCCACTTGGGGCAGGACCCTATTGGACCCTAATCCTGAGGCCACCGAACAGGATCCCCTCGACACCTCGGCTGCACCTAAAAATTCTGTCCATAAAAGTTATGAACAAAATCGGTGACAAAGGGCAGCCTTGGCGGAGTCCAACCCGCACTGGAAACCATTCTGATTTACTGCCTGCGATGTGGAACAAGCTCTGACACCGGTCGTACAGGGACCGAACAGCTTGTACAAGTGGGTCCGGCATTCCATACTCCCGGAGTACCCCCCTACAGGAGTCCTCAGGGGACACGGTCGAATGCCTTCTCCAAGTCCACAAAACACATGTAGATTGGTTGGGCAAACTCCCATACCCCCTCAAAGACCCTGTAGAGCTGGTCCACTGTTCCACGACCAGGACGAAAACCACACTGCTCCTCCTCAATCTGAGGTTCGACTATCCGACGGAACCTCCTCTCCAGCACCCCTGAATGGACCTTACCAGGGGAGGCTGAGGAGTGTGATCCCCTGTAGTTGGAGCACACCCTCCGGTCCCCCTTTTTTAAGAGGGGGACCACCACCCCAGTCTGCCAGTCCAGGGGAACCGTCCATGTGATGCAGCTGAGGTGTGTCAACCAAGACGGCTCTACAGCATCGAGAGCCTTAAGGAACTCCGGGCAGACATCATCCACCCCCCGGCCTTGCCACCGAGAAGCTTTTTAACCACCTCAGCCGGCGCAGAAATGGGAGAGCCAGCAGCAGCTACCCCAGACTCTGCTTCCTCATCGGAAGACGTGTTGGTGGGATTGAGAAGGTCTTCGAAGTATTCCCTCCACCGCCTCACAACGTCCCCAGTCTAGGTCAGCTGCCCCCCATCCCCACTGTACACAGTGTTGACGGAGCACTGATCAGTTGACAGCTCCGCCCCTCTCTTCACCCGAGTGTCCAGAACATGCGGCATGGCTCCAGAGGGGGGCCCCGGTGACCCACGTCTGGGCAAGGGAAACCTGGGTTCGTGATTTGACTCATCATAGGGGTCTGCTGAGCCATTGTTAATATCCACAAATAAAAACCTCAAATGTCTAATTGTTTCAAAAACCAAAATAGATTCAGTTTGTGGCAAAGCGAAAACAACAAATACTTTTACAAAGCTTTAGTGATTTTTTCCCCACGGTTTAGTGGAACTGTGGTTAAAACACCACCTGAAAGATGGTCATTCTGCATAGTAAATATGTGAAATCACAGCAAGAGTCCTGAAACAAAACAACTTTAAGTTGTTACTCCACACTCACATGAAACAGGCTTCTGTCCCACAAACTTATAATATCAAGATAAACAGCTTTTAACCTTTCTTTTTTTTTAAAAATAATGTAAAGCAGCAGCTGTCAACACCCAACAAGTTAGAGCTTGTGATGAATAACGATAACCGGACCAGCTGGGATCTTAATGTCCCAAAAGAAAAGAACTGATTATAGATTCCAGGAAGAACTGATGAGCTGCAGCCCAGCATCATTCATGGTGACACTGGAAGTTTCAGACAGTTCCATGTATTTAGGAACCGGTTCGACTCCGAGCTTAAATCTGATCAGAACTCAGTCTGTTGTAGAGAAAGCTCAACAAAAGCTCCACTTGATCCCAAAACTCACTTCTTTTACTGCGTCTGCAACCATTTCACGTCGTCTTTTATCGTTCTTTTATTGAAAGGAGATTTTCTGGTTTATCTGTGAGGGACCAGAACAGTCTGAAGATCCGCTTCAGAACCAGCGGAGTCCAGTTCGCAGGTCTGACCTGTCAGACCAGGAGCAGCTGGTCCAGAGAGTAGATAAGATCATGAATAAATCCAACCCCCCCTGCTTTTTGTGACGTCTGGACGGTGCTGACTTGCCCCCCAGGAGAACAAACGGATGCTCAGACTTCTGCATTTTAAATGATTTGAATGACCTTTGACAGCGATCCAGATCCGGCCCCGTTTACAGGTCCTGTTTATATAAGTATTATATTTTAGACTGATACCAGGCTCTTATGTTGATTGATGATTAATGGCGTGCTAACTGTTTTTTTTCTGAACTGTGTCCTGAAATCTGCTTGTGGGCTCGTTTTTTAAAAAATCTTTATATGGAAAGACTGCAAACAGAACCTCCCGTCAGGCAGAAATAAAGTTGATTGAAGTGTTAATTTCCATCGAAAATGATCTTTACTTACATGCAACATTTGCTGAGAGCTCTTGCTTAACTTTCACAAAAAAAAATCCTTCAAATTATTTAATGTATTAAAAACTTTGACAAGGAATAAACATTTTGCAGCGACTTTGTCCTGCAAACAAAGTTTTTATTAAAAGGATTATTATTTATTTTTTTTTATTTATATGAAGTTACTATATTTCTAAAAATAAAGCAGAGTTTAAAGATGGCATAATCTCTGGATCCTTCTGAATCTTAATAATCATTTACACTGAATCTGCTAAAGGCATTTTTTACGTAAATGAAATATTATGTGTTTTTTAAAGCCTGACCATCAAACTAGCTCATATGAAGTCTGGGCTCTGGAACCAGGATTCTGCTTTTGTACAGCAAACCATGAAAATGATGCAGCTGTTACTTGTTCGGCTGCTGCCTAAAACCAGGAGCCAGTTTTCCTCCTTCAGCGTGACACTAAAAGCTAAATCTCTTCTTACCAAACAACCTTACACGGTGTCGTACAGAATCTGGGAAAAGATGTCTGTGGTTGAGGAGAACAGAGCATTTGTTGCTTTGTTAAGAGTTTTTCAGCTAATAAATTCTACAGTTTTCAAACTGCTATAATTTCACACAAACCTTTAGAGAAATGGGAGAAACAGATATTGCTCATTTTATTTTTATGCCCACAAACTAACTGGACAGCGACTGAATGATGATCATTTCTGAGAGGCTTCAAAGTTCATCATGTTAGCAAAGTTTTCTTGAAATAACATTAATCTGGTGGTAAAATAAGAAAGCTGCAGACTGCCCGTGTTCTACACACACCAGAAAACTTTAATAAACAAACTCATTTCTAGTCATATTCATAAACCACTGCTTTCCTCTAACGTGGCTCGGCCCGCTGCATTCTGTCCAGGCAGATGTTGCAGCATAAAATGAAGAGACTGGTCCTTACCGTCGAGACAGCTGGTCCTCCTTCTCCTGGCTCCGTGAGCTCTCTGCACCGATTGACGTAGCACCGGCCGGCAGCTGGTTGAGTTGATCCATCACCTCCAGGCCGCTCTCTTCTGCTATCTGATGGATCAGGTCATCCACTTGCTCCTGAGGCGTGGTCAGTGTCATTGCTGAGCTCATGGAGTCTTCCATCACCTGGTGCAGGAAAAAGAGGGGACAGGACACAGAAAAGTCTCCGTTAGACTCGCCCGCAGGTGGACGGGAACGGGAGCTGTGAGGTTAGAAAGTCACTCACGGAGGTGTGGACGTCAAGGTTCTGAACTTGGCTTTCAAACTTATCCATTACTGCAGAGACTTTCTGGAGATCCATGGAGTTCAGAGCTTTGTCCAGGGCCTTTGTCACCTGGCCCATGTTTTTAGTCACCTGAAGGTAAAAATGAGATCCATCTATAATGAATTTTGTCCCAGTAAGGCTGACAATTATCTAAAGTTCTCCAATCTTCCCTAAACAGGTGAGTGAGAATAAAAGAAGTTACTTCATCATCCTGTATTTTAAACACTGAAAAGGGTCTTTTATGCAGAGCAGCATCTACTGGTGAGATGAACAGTAACTCACGGCCTTCATGGTGACAGCCGTTTGGACTTTCGAGGCCACCGCATCCACTCGTGACGCCATGCGCAGCCAATTAAGGCCTTCGTTTTTTTTCCGTATGGCGTTCTCTGCATAGACTCTGGCACATTCCACATTTTTCTGCTGCAGAGCCTGTTGATGACAGAAAATGTCAACACTCTTCTTCTGTGGTATATCTTTTCATTTCCATACGCACGTGTAATATGTATGAGTGGAACATGAGTCCTAATTATCTTGTCTCAACGCTATTCAGGAGCTTACTCAGGGGCAACTAAGAAAAAAATCTAAAAAACATCTAAAACTTTTTTTAAAAAGTTGAATGATATGTTCTAAAACACATCATTCATAACTGTTGTATGGCAAATATTTTTATCATTTCGTTAATGAGAAACTTCTTAATTATGCAAACTATTACTTTTGTTTTGAGCATGTGGGTCATCAGCAAGTTTTACTTCAATGAATAAGAGTGTTCGTGAAAAACATGTTGAGGAATCTGCTGTTTTGTCTTCATTAACGTTTTTGTTTTAGTTCTCTATCTGAAAAGCAAACATCAGAAAGAGACGCTCCTCACACCCAACACTTTGCTAATCCACCACAACAGAGTTTTAAGAACTTTTTTACACAACAGAAAGTTGGTTATTTATATTGTAGAAATCATTTAGGTTTCATTAAGGACGAAAAATTCCTTTTGTGGTAATGACTGTTTTTTGTTGACAGTGTTGGTCTGTTTTATATTTTAATCTAACCCATTAACTAACCCGATGAATAAAAACAAACTGCAAACATCATAACTAGCACACTGTAATATTTGAACCAACATGCATTTACATCATTAGGAAAGTTGCCTAATGACGCTGCAGCTCTTAAAATCGTTATTAAGTAATTATTAACACGTTCATTACACCAAGACCACTCAATGTCCAGAGTGAAAGCTGTGCTGCCCCCTGCTGGCAAATGTGAGCCACTTCCTGTGTTATATTCCAGCAAAATGTGAAAAAAGGTGGCTCCAGATGTGCTGTTGTCTACTAAATAAAAATATCTAAAATACTCCTCCAAGCCACTGTCTTTCTTTAGGCCAGTACATGGGGGGCATTATTTTTGACTTAGAAACTCTAATTGCTAAATGACCCTAAATCCTAACCCCCCGGCAGACAGATGGATGGATGGACGGACAGATGCTGCCGAATACATGACCTAACTTGGGGAAGGTAATAACAAATGCAAGGGAAAAAAATCTATACAGAATCTATCTCCACGTCTCGCTGCTGAAAGCATCTCCTCCTCAGAGGAAGAATGATTTCCGGATTACATCCAGACGAGTAAGGAAGAGAGGGAAGCATAAATCTGAGCGCAAAGAAGCCACTTACCAGAAAAAGACTTAAAAGCACTTCACAGACCCCACCCAAAGCTCATCGTCACACTCTACTTTACAGCTACAGAGATTGCACATCTCCCTATTCAATGTCATCTGTTTGAGAAAAAACAAACAAAAAACTAATATAAAAAGATTTGAAAGGTTTAAATTATTGTTGTTGGACTGGACAGTCTAATCCGTACTATAAGTGCCACTTAGCAGACGGGTGGATGGATGGAGACTCCAAACCTCAAGCAGATAAAAGGCTAAATGCTTTACATTGTTTACTTCGTGGAAACAGAGAGTAATGAAACAAGAGTACTGTTGGTTAGTTCGGTGGGTCCCAACGTGGGGGTCCCCCAAAGAGCACAGAGGGTCCCTGAGACTTTGCATATCCAGAGTCATTGTGCTTAATGTCCACGCATGGTCCCTACTTTAAGAAAAAAAAGTGTGGCTCTATGTGTGGCTCTCTATTTATGGTGAGAATCTCACTTTTGAAGGCATAAAACCATCAGGGTTTTAGCACAGGGTGAGGCAGGGGGTCCGTGGCTTTTTAGTATTTGCATGAAGGGGGTCCAAAAGGAAAATAGGTTGGGAACCGCTGGGCTACACAATTTCAACCACATTATTAAAAGAAGCTGTTGTTTGCTTTCTGCTGCCTTTTATTCTGTTTCTGATTTATGGAGATATTTGTGTGCATTTCAAAAGTGACTGCAGAAACGCACACAAAGAATAATGAGCATAAAAGAAAAAAAGGCATTACAGATTGCTGCGAGGACATTCAGTCTGTTATGTGGCAGCAGAGTGGTCTTATGCTTGACTCACCTTTTTTACTTTAGCCTGCTCCTTTTCAGAGTCTTTCTCTGCTTTCTTAGCCAGACGCTCAAGCTGCTTGGACGTGAACTATTATCAAGAAGAAAAAGAAAACTATTGATGAGTAATTAACAACTGACCAGCTGAAATAGATAAATATCTTCTCTGAAGGAACATACCTTCAGCTGGAAGATTGTGTCTGAATGACAAAGACAGAATCAGAAGAACAGAGCGTTAAACATGCAAACAGTCCCCCCAAAAACTCAAAACTTATAATTATTCATTTTTTAAAACATTCTGCATCACTGCTTCCAGTTTGCGGTTATGTATACGCTGAAAATGCTGTACCACAGACAAACTGTGTTCAGGTTTTGACTCATGTTAGTGTCGAAGGGCAGCGAGGAAAATTATTCATATTTGGTGAGAAGGACATCAATTCAATGATTTTTCAGATTATTTGAGATTTGCAGATACCTTGGGTCAAGAGTGGCTTTTCTTTAGGAACACATCGAAGAAGAAGATAACATCTGAAGATATTTTCTTTTCGATAACTGTAAATTCTCTACTGAGAATTTGGCAATCCAATTTCCCCCTTCAGGATTAATAAAGCTAAACCTGAGCTAATCTAAAAGTAAACTTTTTAAATGAAATTTATCATGACCCAATAAAAAAACAAACAAACAAAAAAACATGAAAGACAATGTACTGCTTTGAGGAATCCTTGCCCTCTACATGGTGAATATTACAACTGTAAGTACACCTGAAATAAAAAAAGCCAACCCTTGCTCCACAGGTATTTCTGTGTATTTTGACCAGTGGATACAAATCAAACCCACCTGAGGTTAATTTAAGGTTTATTAGAACTTTGTAAAATAATAAGCTTATAAAAAACTTTTTAAATACATAAATAAATGAAGAAACATGATCTCTGACCACAACAAGGGACTTGATCTGCAATGTTTTTCAGAAGAAAAAATGACTAAAACTATAAATTAATGTAAATTTAAAGTAAAATATTGTTTTATTTGACTTATCTGTAGGATATTTGTAAAGTCTCTAAATGTAAAGATAGATGTAACGTGTCATAAATGATCAATGTGTCACTTGGATGCCAAAAGTCTACTGATTTTGTAAATTACAAATTCGTGAGTGGAAATTTCAGGAAGTGTCCGTTGAAGATCAGTTAGAGATCAAATTTTAAAAGGGGTGTAACATTCCTGCATGTCTTAGTCATTTGCTAATAATAGAGTCAACGTCAGGACGCGTTACAAAAACACATATAATCAGATCAAATATAACTTTTATCTTCAATATAGCAATTGCAGTTACTGATTGACTAAATGAGCTGAAAATTACACAAGGTTTGACAGCCAGAAGCTAACCGGGCTAGGCTCCCACCCAAGCTAACATTCTAACGTTTGCTATGAGTCGTTATATTAATTGTACATTTAAAAGCAAAGTCTTACTCCATACAGACATGTGGTCCAGTTGATAAAACACGACATACCCTCCATGTTGTTATGACTATGGTACCAAACAATGACGGAAAATACGTTTCTCTGTTCTTCAACAACCTAGTTCTGAGTTGTTTTGGTTATACCGTGTTTCTTCCTGGGTCCACAGTTGTCACGTGACCAGAATTTCAGCTCTTCTTCTTCTTCTTCTTCTTCTTTTTCTTCTTCCCGGACTATTTTCTCAGTTGCTTTATCTGCCGCCACCTACCGTAGACTGTCAGATACTGCAATATGGTTAAATGACAGATTAGAGTTAAGTAAAATAGTATGTAAATGCACTATTAAAATAGTACTATGTCAAAGTCATATTTTTGCAGCTCTAAACTCATTAATATAGCATTTTAAAAATGTCTTTCAATACGTGGTAGCAAACTGTTAACAGCTGGCATTAAACGTTTTATGTATTACGTCTGCCCCAGCGTTTGTTTACTTTTGAAAGAGGTACTTTAAGTACTGCTTTAAGCTAAACTCATCCGGTGAACAGTCATCGCATGAAGTAGACATTTTGTGTTTCAGTCATCTTTTCAGGTATGTCGTTGTTTGTTAATTTCTTAAGCGGTGGGCAAAGGGTGAAAAACACGGCTTGCCATCCGACGGAGATCGATGAGTTTACAGAAATAGAGGAGACGCTGACCAAGAAGACAGAATTTCTCAAGAAAAAGATCGACCTGGAACTTTTGAATGTCAAGAAAAATATAAAAAACAGAAGAGGTGAGACATATGCGAAACATTTGTATTTTCTTCAATAATATTAAAACATCGACATTGTTATGTCATAAGATGTTAGCATTAGCTGCTAAATATATAAATAAATAACCTAGTTATCAAGCTATTGTTTGTTATCAAGCTAATTAGTTTGTTAGCTATGAGACCGCTGAAGGAATTGACAAGTAAATCTCTTTTAACCTAATTAAATTAATAAACGGTCGCACAGAAAGATGGCAGTGATAAATAAAAGTTAGGACCGTTAGGAAACACGGCATTAAAATTTTTGTTTTTATCAAATTGACTTTAATTTGCATGTAAGGGGTTGAAATGAGCTAACACCATTTACTGTTAGGTGGGTTTGAATGCTGGGAAGTACACCCAGACATCCAAATCACTGTTCGGGAATTAACTAAGGAAGATTTTGTTCTTAAAAAGAAAAGTAAAGGCCTGGAAACACAGTAGAACAGTTCCCTCAGTTTTCAGTCTTGAGTGGAAGAAATCTGTGAATTTCCCGCCCTTATTTGGACTAAAGAGGACAACAGGGCGGGTTTACCAGGCCTCCGAACTGCTCAGATACCCTTCTGATGGGATCTGTGGGAAATAAATCTATCCAGAAAGACCCCATCCCACAGAGACCAACACATTCATTACTACCGTCCCAGGACACTCTCAGATGTTCTCTAATATTTGCTTCTTCCAACATTTTAAGTCTGAGAGGCAGTAGAAAAATATAGTCTGTCCTGTGTTAGCTGTTAATCAGTGCCACACAGCAGTTTGGAGGAATATTAGTCCAGTTCCTGGTTCAGGGATGTTTGTGGGTTTCTGGTCCTTCAGCATTATTTAAGGACTTAGATGTGGCCAGTAACTCAGTTTTTCATTGATTATAGAACATGAAGATGATACCACTTTATTCAGACTGACTTTTGTATGCACAGACACTAAATTATAATTTCAGGATTTTTTCTACTCCTCAAAACCAAATGCTAAACCTACCAGGCCTCTGCAAGTTAAAACTAAAACACTCGAAATGAGTTAGTACAATATAATACATATTGTTTAGAGTAGGGTGACTTTTAAAACCCACTTCATGTGACTCAGTTAAAGGCTGCAGAATGTATTAGTCTGTGCTGTAATTTATTGGGCTTGTCCAGGGTGATTTGTTGATTGATTGAAATAGTTTATTTGAACATAATCCATCCATCCATTATCTTGACCGCTTATTCCATTACGGGTCGCGGGTGAGCTGGAGCCTATTCCAGCATTTTAACAGGTGAGAGGCAGGGTACACCCTGGACCCTGTCGCAGGGCCAACACAGATAGACAAACAACCATTCACACACACACTCTCTCCTAGGGAGAATTTTGAATAACCAATTAACCTATCGTGCATGTCTTTGAACGGTGGGAGGAAGCCAGAGAACCCGGAGAGAACCCACGCATACACGGGGAGAACATGCAAACTCCACACAGAAAGGCCACCACCCTCAAGGTTCGAACCTCCCCCCAGCCAAGATTCGAACCGGTGACCTTGCTGTGAGGCTGCGGTGCTAATCACCACACCACCGTGCAGCCCTATTTGAACATAATGACAAAAATATAAAATCAAAAAGAGAAATTAACAGAAAGCCAAAAAAGCAAAAACAAAAGTTTAAAAGGAGCTGGTGGAAGCATCGGCTTACCTGACCCTGGTAACGTACAACAGCTAGTCATTGTACCTTCATCACCATCATCATTAACTACTAAGCATTACATCATCATATATTAAAATAATTGTAATTATAACAATACTCAGTACCCTGCCTCTCCCCTAGCCTTAGCTGAGACCTGTCCCAGGAACCTGGACCCTGCCTCTCCCCTAGCCGTAGCTGAGACCGGTCCCAGAAACCTGGACCCTGCCTCTCCCCTAGCTGTAGCTGAGACCGGTCCCAGAAACCTGGACCCTGCCTCTCCCCTAGCCTTAGCTGAGACCGGTCCCAGAAACCTGGACCCTGCCTCTCCCCTAGCCTTAGCTGAGACCGGTCCCAGGAACCTGGACCCTGCCTCTCCCCTAGCCTTAGCTGAGACCTGTCCCAGGAACCTGGACCCTGCCTCTCCCCTAGCCGTAGCTGAGACCGGTCCCAGAAACCTGGACCCTGCCTCTCCCCTAGCCGTAGCTGAGACCGGTCCCAGAAACCTGGACCCTGCCTCTCCCCTAGCCGTAGCTGAGACCGGTCCCAGAAACCTGGACCCTGCCTCTCCCCTAGCCTTAGCTGAGACCGGTCCCAGGAACCTGGACCCTGCCTCTCCCCTAGCCGTAGCTGAGACCGGTCCCAGGAACCTGGACCCTGCCTCTCCCCTAGCCGTAGCTGAGACCGGTCCCAGGAACCTGGACCCTGCCTCTCCACTAGCCTTAGCTGAGACCGGTCCCAGAAACCTGGACCCTGCCTCTCCCCTAGCCGTAGCTGAGACCGGTCCCAGGAACCTGGACCCTGCCTCTCCCCTAGCCGTAGCTGAGACCGGTCCCAGGAACCTGGACCCTGCCTCTCCCCTAGCCGTAGCTGAGACCGGTCCCAGAAACCTGGACCCTGCCTCTCCCCTAGCCGTAGCTGAGACCGGTCCCAGGAACCTGGACCCTGCCTCTCCCCTAGCCGTAGCTGAGACCGGTCCCAGGAACCTGGACCCTGCCTCTCCCCTAGCCGTAGCTGAGACCGGTTCCAGGAACCTGGACCCTGCCTCTCCCCTAGCCGTAGCTGAGACCGGTTCCAGAAACCTGGACCCTGCCTCTCCCCTAGCCTTAGCTGAGACCGGTCCCAGAAACCTGGACCCTGCCTCTCCCCTAGCCGTAGCTGAGACCGGTCCCAGGAACCTGGACCCTGCCTCTCCCCTAGCCGTAGCTGAGACCGGTCCCAGGAACCTGGACCCTGCCTCTCCCCTAGCCGTAGCTGAGACCGGTCCCAGAAACCTGGACCCTGCCTCTCCACTAGCCTTAGCTGAGACCGGTCCCAGAAACCTGGACCCTGCCTCTCCCCTAGCCGTAGCTGAGACCGGTCCCAGGAACCTGGACCCTGCCTCTCCCCTAGCCGTAGCTGAGACCGGTCCCAGGAACCTGGACCCTGCCTCTCCCCTAGCCGTAGCTGAGACCGGTCCCAGAAACCTGGACCCTGCCTCTCCCCTAGCCGTAGCTGAGACCGGTCCCAGGAACCTGGACCCTGCCTCTCCCCTAGCCGTAGCTGAGACCGGTCCCAGGAACCTGGACCCTGCCTCTCCCCTAGCCGTAGCTGAGACCGGTTCCAGGAACCTGGAACCTGCCTCTACCCTAGCCGTAGCTGAGACCGGTTCCAGAAACCTGGACCCTGCCTCTCCCCTAGCCGTAGCTGAGACCGGTTCCAGAAACCTGGACCCTGCCTCTCCCCTAGCTGTAGCTGAGACCGGTCCCAGGAACCTGGACCCTGCCTCTACCCTAGCTGTAGCTGAGACCGGTCCCAGGAAACTGGACCCTGCCTCTCCCCTAGCTGTAGCTGAGACCGGTCCCAGGCACCTGGACCCTGCCTCTCCCCTAGCTGTAGCTGAGACCGGTTCTAGGAACCTGGACCCTTCCTCTCCCCTAGCTGTAGCTGAGACCGGTTCCAGGCACCTGGACCCTGCCTCTCCCCTAGCCGTAGCTGAGACCGGTTCCAGGAACCTAGACCCTTCCTCTCCCCTAGCCGTAGCTGAGACCGGTCCCAGGAACCTGGACCCTGCCTCTCCCCTAGCCGTAGCTGAGAACGGTCCCAGGAACCTGGACCCTGCCTCTACCCTAGCCGTAGCTGAGACCGGTTCCAGGAATCTGGACCCTGCCTCTCCCCTAGCTGTAGCTGAGACCGGTCCCAGGAACCTGGACCCTGCCTCTACCCTAGCTGTAGCTGAGACCGGTCCCAGGAAACTGGACCCTGCCTCTCCCCTAGCTGTAGCTGAGACCGGTCCCAGGCACCTGGACCCTGCCTCTCCCCTAGCTGTAGCTAAGACCGGTTCTAGGAACCTGGACCCTTCCTCTCCCCTAGCTGTAGCTGAGACCGGTTCCAGGCACCTGGACCCTGCCTCTCCCCTAGCCGTAGCTGAGACCGGTTCCAGGAACCTAGACCCTTCCTCTCCCCTAGCCGTAGCTGAGACCGGTCCCAGGAACCTGGACCCTGCCTCTCCCCTAGCCGTAGCTGAGAACGGTCCCAGGAACCTGGACCCTGCCTCTACCCTAGCCGTAGCTGAGACCGGTTCCAGGAACCTGGACCCTGCCTCTACCCTAGCCGTAGCTGAGACCGGTTCCAGGAACCTGGACCCTTCCTCTCCCCTAGCCGTAGCTGAGACCGGTTCCAGGAACCTGGACCCTTCCTCTCCCCTAGCCGTAGCTGAGACCGGTCCCAGGAACCTGGACCCTTCCTCTCCCCTAGCCGTAGCTGAGTCCGGTTCCAGGAACCTGGACCCTGCCTCTACCCTAGCCGTAGCTGAGACCGGTTCCAGGAACCTGGACCCTTCCTCTCCCCTAGCCGTAGCTGAGTCCGGTTCCAGGAACCTGGACCCTGCGTTGGTAGAGGCTGGTTTAGATGATGGATTGATAATTGGTTAACTTTAATAGATTTGCCGTTCAAGGGCTTGTTTTTTAAAGGGGTTCAATGTTTTGCTTGTTAAATGAGACATGTGGCACTCAGCTTGTGATCACATTTCTTCTCTTAAGGTCTTCTTTCTTCATTTACTCTCCATCTCTCCATCAAATCTCAAAAAAGAAAAGAAAAGCTAACCCAACAGAGAATGGCATATATCCACATGTTTGGTAGAGTGGTTTGTGACATGTAGTCACTATTGTTATGTTGCTGTTTTTTGTTCTGTTTATGCAATAATTTATAAAATTGTAAGGGGTCAGCAAACATTAAAGTGTTACTGAACCATAATTTATAAAAATACACGTTCTACGTAATACAAGGTAAACCAAAATAAATCGGAGGCAATGATGGTATCGGGGAATTGGCCTGAGGAATTAAATAAAACTGTGTCCTTTCACTGGCCTAATAAGGGCTTTAGATATTTAGGGATTATATTGACACCTCACCCCTCTAAGTTGTTTGATGCTAATTATGTTAAGTTAATAAAACAATTAAAGAACGATCTGATGCGTTGGGAAGTCCTCCCACTCTCTCTGTTAGGCAGAGTTGAAACTATAAAGATGAACTTGCTTCCTCGTCTTCTCTTCTTGTTCCAATCTTTACCTATAAGAGTTCCAATTTCTGTTTTTAACATGCTAAATAAATTAATCTCTCAATTTATTTGGCAGCACAAAAGGCCTAGAATAAGACTTAAGACACTTTATCTGCCAAAAGATAAAGGAGGATTAGCTTTACCTAATTTAAAACATTATTTTTGGGCAGCTCAATTAACTGCTATAGTTACCTGGATTGGGGGAGACGAGGAATCAATTTGGAATCAAATCGAGCAAAATGAAACCAGGGGTATATTATTGTCAACCTTGCCTTTTATTGATTCAAAATCTGTTGTTAAACTAAAAATTGGGAATGAATGGATAAAACATACTCTGAAGGTCTGGATGGAAGTTAAGAAAATGTTAAAAGACACAGGATCACTATCTCGAGCTATGCCAATAGTGGGTAATATAGGGTTCCCCCCCCCCACATGGGACCATGGATTCAGAAGATGGGCCACTAAAGGTCTCACCACTCTTAACCAATTATTTACAGAAACAGCTTTTAAGTCTTTTTCTCAGATTAAGGAACAGTTTGATCTTCCAGTAAATGATATGTATAGATATCTCCAAATTAGGCATTATATTATGAACCATAAAGAGAAAGAGAGAATTTGTAAAGCTCCAAATGCGGTGGAAAACTACTTTATTACTATTATAGAAAAGAAATTTCCAACAAGAGGACATGTTTCCAATTTATATAAGAGGCTTTCGCTTGATGTTACCCAGAATACGTGGAATATAAAAGAAAAATGGGAACTGGAGTTAAATATCTTAATAGAAGATGAATTGTGGGACAACTTATGTAAAGGCAGCCATAGAGGTATTAACAGTCAATCATGGAGAGAATTTGACTGGAAATTAAAGGTTAGATATTTTCATACCCCTCTGGTAATCTCTAATTTTGTAAAAAACCCTTCAGCGGCACTTGGTTGGAGAAATTGTGGGAAAGTGGGCGACCACACACACATATTTTGGGATTGCCCTGTTATTCAGGCATACTGGAAAAGCGTCAAGGAGGAACTCGAGAAAATTTTGGAGATGGAGGTCCCATCAGGCCCTCTGTTTTATTTACTAGGCGCTATAGCAAACAATGTTTTCAGTACAAATCAAATATATATTCTACGTATATTGTTATTGGTTGCAAAAAAAATAATAACTGTGAATTGGAAAACTTTGAAATCCCCAACTATAACTGAATGGAAACAGAGAGTCAAACAGGTATATACTATGGAACATATGACCTCTATTTTACAAATGAACACTTTTTAATCAAAGGTGGCGTTGTGTTGAAAAGCATCTGGTAACTTGCTAAAAAGGGTTGGTTGTATCAGTAAATGGAAAGGTATGATTTCTAAAACGCCTTGTCCTGCAGATTTTGTTTCACGAATGTGACGAAATGTTTTTGGGAAAACAAAAACACTATTTTATTTTCATTAATAATGGTATTGTAAAGCTGTGTACATGTCAGGGACTGTTTAAATGTTCATTGTTAAACCTTATAATGTAAAAAGTAAAATAAAAAGTAAAAAAAAATAAAAATAAAAATACACGTTCTGTTGATTTAATAATAAAAAAATAACAACAGTGGTAATCCATGTAGAAGTGCAACTAGCAAAGCATTGTTTACGAGTCATCTGTGTGAAAAGTATGTTCCCACTCATGCCTGGTCTGACCTCGCTGTCTTCCCAGTGGCTCTGCAGGCGCTGAGAAGAAAGAAGTGGTACGAGAAGCATCTGAAGCTCATCAACTGTGCTGTTAAGGCCATGAAATCTGCTCACGAACACATGTAAGGAGGAAAATGTCAGCATCAGAGGTCGTTTGAATGAGCAACATCAATGAATGAGTGAGCCTGAGCTTCTCAGGTCATGTTTCAGCTACACATGGGTGATGAGTGGATGTGCGTGTTGCTTAGTTCCAGCTCATAGACGTCACTACATCCTGATTGTGATGAAAATGCTAAAGCACATGCAACACAAGTATGATTGAGACAGGAAGTTTCTGCTGGTTGTTGCAGTGAAACCTTCAACAAAGTGAACGATCTGATCAAGGACATCCCAAAAGAGGAGGCTGCCGCTCAAGACATGTCAATCAATCTCTTATCATCTATAAACCAGGAAGTGGAATTTGATGAGGTACCTGTAAGATAACTTATTTTAGTGGGACTGTTGGGATTTTTATTAATTTCTTTTTCATTTGTGCTGGCTAGTCTTAATGTTTTCTTTGCACTGGTTGTGTCTAAAGGCTGGTCCTCACATCAGGATCCATTTCGGAGCCGATTGTCGGGATGAATTCTGCCTTAACACACCTCAGACCACAGGATCATTTATAGGAAAATCTTAATAGACTTAAGATAATCGGGTGCTTGCTGTCCTTGGTTGGGAAGAGGAAAAATTGGGACAAAAACAGCCCGATTATCTTTATGTTTGTACCAGGCCTAAGACTCAGAGTAAGAAGACTCTGTAGACATACGTAGCTCATTCACATCTAAAGATCACACAGCTGTCGTTATTTAATCAACACTGAAATCAACTTGCAAAGCAAATATTCACATTTCCTCTCATTTTCACTGTGTTAGTGATAAAACTTGAACACTAAATTCAGAAATTACAACGTTTACATTCACTTTTTTGTGCAGCAGTTGAAAAAAAAAAAACATCTTCCCGGTCGCACTAATACAAAACAAGCAGACAAAGAACTTATCAAATCAAATCAGATTTGATGATTTGATTTTTACTTGGTAGTCGAAGCAGAGCGGCAGCCTTGTCCCCATCATCCCCCACAGGACATGGTACGACTGGCCCATGTAGTTCCTGGTAATAAACAGCTTCAGGGACTGATGCTCCTCCAGCCGCTGTTCCCACTCCTCAGTAAGAACAGCAGCTATTGGCTGTCCTACAAGTCGCTAATTAGCATCATCAGCCTGGTACATATAGTTGTAATGGATGCTGTTAAAAAGAGGGATGAAAGGCAAAAATCTAAAAAAAGGCAACCTAAAAATGTTTAGAACAGCAATAAATAAATCAAAGTTAATAATTCTGTCAATATTCTCTTTATTTTTTAGTTAATTTTTTTTAAGTGTATTTGGTATTTGGTCACGCGTTAACACAACGCTTAATTAACGCCGTTAATTTTTTAACCTTGCGTTAAGTTTTTTTTTTTTTTGCTGGCCTCTGGCTTTGATGACACAAACATGGCGTCCATGTCTCTCTTCCCTGCTGCAGCGGTGCGTCTGATGTAATCAGGACAGAGCGGGTTTATTAAAGTGAAGAGACGTTTTCTGTCTGGAACTTAAAGAAGAAGTAGAACCGACGTTTCTCTTTGTCTAAACCTGCAGATGGCAGAACATCATGATTCTTGGATGGGAAACTGCTCCCAAAAGACAACGAGAAACTTTTTTTATTTATTTTATTTTATTTTTTTTATAAATATGGTTTTAATTTATGCAAGACAGCGAAGGTAAGACATGCTTTCTGACTTTTACAAGCGTGCAGCATAAATCGGGTCTTCTTCTGCCTCTGGTTTGGTGAATCTTGGTCATATTAAGATGAAACTTCCAGCTGTGGAATCTGTGAAATGTGAGCTTTCAGTAGAGGAGACGTTGGTTCGTGTTCATGGGGAAACATCATCTGTGTTTACATGTGATTTCAGACTTTGTGTACCTGGTTTTTTAACTATTGTTGTCTTAACTGTGTTTGTTGGTGATAGAAATGGTTTTACTGAGCTGGTAGCTGAGATTCTGGACTTTCTGTGGATACCACACATGTTTATAGTTACATCTACAGACCTGACGCTACACCCGGAAACCAGATGTTAACCCTTAACTCCCGGTAGCGGAGGCTGCAGAGGTGGAAGTTATTGTGCATATTGTGAATATTTCTCTCTCCTCACCATCTAGAAGCTGTGAGATTCTAATCCTGCTTTCTGTCTATTCAGCTGATGCTGAGATTCATCACATATTGTTCCTTCTGTGTTTAGAAGGAAGCAGCTTCACAGCTTTAAATTCATCCTGCTGACTTTTTACCTTTTAGTTAGTAAATCCTGAACATTTCATCCTTCTTTCTCAGGGGTCCAGAGTCACAGGTTGGAGACCCCTGATGTCGTGTTTGTAAACCTAAATTTACTGTATTTAATTTATATAGCTGTAGGCCTTCTTTTAAAGGAAAGAGACATTTTGCACGCAACAATGCGATTAATCGCGATTAAAAAGTTTAATCGTTGCCCAGCACTAACTTTTAGACATTACTGTGACGGTAAACCAGCAGGATCCTCCAGCAGCAGCTTTTACGTTTCTTTTTTTTTTCAAAGGACATTACAAAAGTAAAATAAAATCAAATAGACAATAATATAAACAGAGAACAAAATAAACAAGACAATAAAAAAAACAATAAACAAATAAACAAATGACAAGGGGTGTACCTACAGTTCCATAAATAATAATAATAGAAAGAAAAAGATGTATATACATAATAATAATAAGAAAATTACATATAAGACAAAGTAGTATAGAGGGTTATATAAATTCGGGATGCTTTGACAAAATATATTTTTTCCATTTATCCCAGATCTTGTCAAATTTATCAGATTGAAATCTACTAGCAAATGTGATTCTTTCCATAATAAACAACCCGTACACAATCTGGTGCCAGTCGTCAAGAGTCGGAGCATTTGAGCTTAACCATTTCTTCGTGATAGCTTTTCGGGCAGCCAGACTCAGAATACCAAACAAGCATCTGGTATCTCTGTCCGTGTCCACTGAATGTAACAGTCCAAAGAAAAGTTCATCCCAGTTAAAAGGGATTTGCATGTTTAGCATGGCTTCCAACTCAGACTGAATTAAAATCCAAAAATTATTGATCAAAGGACATGACCAAAACAGGTGGTGATGTTTTACTCCTAGGGTCCCACAGTTTCTCCAACAGCTGGAAAAACCTGAATAATGTTTACTTTGTGCAGGGGTAATAAAGTATCTACATATACTCTTCCAGCCAAAACATCTCCATATATTAGAACTAGAGATTTTCCACTGAAATGCACATTGTTGTAGCCAGATATTATTAGAGAGTACCACATTTGTTTCCCTGTCCCATTTTTGTTTAATGTGAAATGTATTAAAATTTTTAACTTCCTGAATACCCTTGTATATTCTTGAGATTAGCTTAGAACCAGGGTCTGCATGGTATGCCATAATACAAATTTTCAATAAAGGAATTTCAAAAGTATCTTTGCACCGAAGTATAGATTTCTGTAAATGATGCCGAATTTGAAGAAACCTAAAAAAGTCAGTATTACTAAGCTGATACTGCCCCTTAAGTGATTGAAAATCTCTTAGCGTTCCTTTATCATAAAAAGTGCAATATGCAGTTAAGCCTTGTCCTGCCCAGCTTTTAAATTTCCCATCCAACTTATTAGGAGTGAAATCAAGATCATGAGCACACCACCACAGAATCTTAACCTCTTCATGCCAATCATTTTTGTTTAGATATTGTAACCAAAGCTGTAGTGGTAAGTTAATCCATGGATTACCCAGTTCAATTTGTTTTTTAATGAGTATTTTGTCCCCTAATCTTGCCTGAATCGGACAATCCCTGGAAGCCCCTGATTCTATTTCTTTCCATCTTGCTTGGTAATCTTCATTACACCAACACACTAGAGCCCTAAATTGAGCAGAGACATAATAATCTTTCAAACACGGCAGGGCCAACCCCCCTTTATCCTTTGCTAGCTGTAAAGTTTGGTACCTTACCCTAGGTCTTTTTCCCTGCCAAATAAACCTAGAAATTAATTTGTCCCATTCATTAAATTGTTTATCGGTTATTTCAACTGGAAGTGTTTGGAACAAGTAAAGCATCCTAGGCAAAATATTCATCTTAACTGTATCAATACGTGATTCAAAGCTGAAAATTGGTAATGAATTCCATCTCTTAATATCTTCATTTAACTTAAGGTACAAAGGTTTAAAATTTACATCGAATAATTTTGAGAGATCTGAAGGGATGTTTATTCCGAGATATTTCACTTGCTCCAACTCCCAACTTAAATTGGCTAAAGATTTCAGTTCCTGAGTCGGTTTGAAATTTAAGGTTAAAATCTGAGTTTTCGGGATATTAAGTTTATAACCTGATATTGAGCTGAATGTCTCCAAAAATGATAGCAATTTAGGAAATGAAGTACTTGGATTTGTCAAATAAATCAAAACGTCATCGGCAAATAGAGAGATTTTGTGTTCCTGACCAAAAATTTTGACTCCTCTGATATTATTATTCTGGATTACGCTTCGGCTCAAAGCCTCGATAAAAAGGGCGAATAGTAAAGGACTTATCGGGCACCCCTGACGGGTCCCTCTTTTCAGATCAAAGGATTTAGAAAGAGCTCCATTGACTTTAATTCTCGCCTTTGGGCATTTATATAATTCTTGAATGACTGCGATAAATGATTGATGAAATCCGACTTTCCCCAAAACTTTGTACAAAAATTCCCAATTAACCCGATCAAAAGCCTTTTCGGCGTCAAGACTTAGCAATACCATTGAGATCTTATTTTTAACTACGTGATCAATTATATGTAGCGTTCGGCGAATATTATCTTGCGTCTGTCTCTGTTTAATGAAGCCAGTCTGATCCAAACTAATTATCTGAGCGAGAATATTTTCAATTCTTTTAGCAAGGATGTGTGTAAATATTTTATAGTCTTGATTGAGTACACTAATGGGACGATAATTTCCACAATCAAGCCTATCCTTCCCCTCTTTGGCAATTAGGGAAATAGATGCTTCATTCCATGATGGGGGAATTATTCCGTTTTTTAAAATGTAGTTTAACACTGTTTTCATTAAAGGAATCAAGAGGTCTTTCATTTCCTTATACCACTCCGATGGAAATCCGTCCGGTCCTGGTGCTTTGTTCGGTTTTAAATTTGAAATGGTTTTTTTAATTTCAAGTTCAGAAATTTCAGTCATCAGACTTGTATTTTGGTTCTCGCTCACTTTAGGTAAAGTTAATTTATTTAAGAAAGAGACCATACTTTCCTCATCTATTTTTGGTTGTGTGTATAGTTCTTCGTAGAATGTTAAAAAAGCTTGTTGAATATCTTCTAATTTGTTAAGAGTGTTATTTGTCTGAGGGTCTTTTATTTTGTAAATAGTATTTTCTAATTGTTGTTTTTTTAGCTTATAGGCCAATAGTTTAGCTGATTTACCTCCGGCCTCATAATACCTTTGCTTTAAATATACCAAGTTTTTCTTAATTTCACTTGAGTAAATTTCATTGATTTCGTTCTTTTTCTTTAGTATTTCTGACATCAGATTCTCATTTGTATCAATTTTATGGGCATCTTCCAAAGTTTGTAATTGTGACTGGAGTGTCTTCAGTTGCTCATTTCTTTTCTTTTTTAAATTTGAACTGTAGCCTATTAACTTCCCTCGTAGGACTGCTTTCATAGCGTCCCATAGAACAGTTGGGGGAACTTCTTCATTATCCTTTTCAGTTAAATAATTTGTTATATCCTCTCTAATTTGCTTTCTCAAAGGATGTAGAATACTTGTGTTTAGTCTCCAAAATGTATCTCTTTTTTCATTACTCAATACCACTTCTAAGTATACTGGGGTGTGATCTGATAAGTCCATCACCCCTAACTTACAGTTAACCACTCTGTAAAAGTCTTTCTGAAATACGAAAAAGTAGCAGCTTTTACGTTTCATTTCCAGCCTGGTCATGAAACAGAGGTGAACGTTGTCTGAATGCAGCTGCTGCTGCTGCGAGAAGACCAAGCCTCGTATGAGAGGGTCTGCACAGCACCGCTCCTCGTTGGGAAGATAAACTACCTTCTAGGGATGCACAATATATCAGCATTAATATCGGTATCGGCCAATGTTAGTCATTTTTTAACATATCGGTATCGGTCCGATAAGCAAAACTGGGCCGATATTAACAGCCGATATTTATTTTCGTATAATTGCTGTTTGTGTACGTGTGTCAGAAGGTTTGGCCATGCAGCCATGTTTGGACATGTGACAGCGATGCAGCACTACATTGTAATTGAAGCAAGAAGCAATTTCAGCTGTGTGGTAATTTTTCACGGTGTAAAAAGAAGGTACTCGAAAAGCAGTATGCAATATCTGCAAAGTTAGGAGGATGCCGTGTCAACTCATTCAGCACCACAAATTTGATGTCATCTGAAAAACTACCATCCAGAACTTCACAAACAATGGTGGGAAGCTAACACCCCTAATGTTGGCCTTATTTTCACTTTGTACAGAATTTGATCATCTTAAACTTTTTAAAACAAAATATATATATTGACATCGGTAAATATCGGTTATCGGCCATAACAACAATATTAATATCGGAAATCGGTATCGGCCAAAATTTTCATATCGGTGCATCCCTACTACCTTCATTCACCTCCGTCTCCAAAAGTCTCCAATAATACCAGAAAAACTTGCTAGATTTGTTGTTAGTTGCTTTTTTTTAAGTCACCAGAGGGGACTGAAAACCTAAATATATCGACAAAGTCGCTAAGCTGGCAACACTGAGGAGTAATAAATTCCCCCAAGACCCGCCTCTTTCCACACATAAGCCAATCACAGTGGTCGTTCGTCCCGCTTACACACACATTGGCTGTCGTCTTCTTTGTTGGTGTTCGTCTCCTTTTCTCGTAATGAAGTTAGTTTGAGTCGGAAAACCAGCAGCTAATTTGTGCGTTACTGTGAACTACTGGGCTGAAGAGGGGAGCAGAAGTTTGTTAGCGACCAAATAAATTCAGTTATAACTACTACAAGAAAAAGACCGGCTAATGTATCGGTCGCCGTTGTAGATGAAAAATTCACCTGCACTGTCTCACATTTTACTCACAAAATGCCACCGTTTGGTCGCAGTCTGGAGCCCTGGGCACTTCTATGATGTAAAGGCTCAAGTGACATTTCAAGAGAAAATAAACGCAATGACCTAAAACTTGTGCAGACATTTGGTTACCTGACAATTCAACATCTTCTCTTAAAATTTCCGTGATGACATCCGATCGCCCTGATCTGAGAGCACTCCTTCCGGGGACTCCCTCGTTCTGCTGGGGGACTTAAACGCTCATGGGCAAAGACAGCAAGACCTGGAGGGACGTGATTGGGAGGAACTGCCCCCCTAATCTGAATCCGAGGGGTGTGTTGTTGTTGGACTTCTGTGCTCGTCATGGACTGTCCATAACGAACACCTTGTTCAGACAAGAGTGTCCACATGTGCACTTGGCACCAGGACACTCTAGGCCGCAGCTCGATGATCGACTTTGTAGTCGTGTCGTCGGACTTGCGGCCGCATGTTCTGGACACTCAGGTGAAGAGAGGGGCGGAGCTGCCAACTGATCACCACCTGGTGGTGAGTTGGCTCAGATGGTGGGGGAGGATGCCGGTCAGGCCTGGTAGACCCAAGCGTGTTGTGAGGGTCTGCTGGGAACATCTGGTAGAGTCTCCTGTCAGAAAGAGTTTCAACTCCCATCTCCGGCAGAGCTTCAACCATGTCCCGGGTGAGGCGGGGGACATTGAGTCCGAGTGGGCTGTGTTCCGTGCCTCTATTGTTGAGGCGGCCAGCAGCAGCTGTGGCAGACTCTGCATCGGTCTGTCGTGGTGAAGAAGGAGCTGAGCCAAAAGGCAAAGCTCTCGATTTACCAGTCGATCTATGTTGCTACCCTCACTTACACTTAGTTACCGAAAGAACAAGATCACGAATATAACCGGCCGAAATGAGTTTTCTCCACAGGGTGACCGGGCTCTCCCTTAGAGATAGGGTGAGAAACCCTTCCAAGACCCCGACCCGAAGAGGGTGTAGAGCTGGTCCACTGTTCCACGACCGGGATGAAAACCACACTGCTCCTCCTCAATCCGAGGTTCGACTGTCCGACAGACCCTCCTCTCCAGCACCCCTGAATAGACCTTACCAGGGAGGCTGAGGAGTGTGATCCCCCTGTAGTTGGAGCACACCCTCCGGTCCCCCTTTTTGAAGCAGGGGACCACCACCCCAGTCTGCCAGTCCAGGGGAACTGTCCCCGACGTCCACGCGATGCTGCAGAGGCGTGTCAATGTGTCTTTTTAAACACAAACAACATTTAGGACCCGTCCCCCCACCCGAAGGCGGAAGGAGGCTATCCTTTCGTCCACCGGGGTAAACCCCAACGTACAGGCACCAAGTCGGGGTGCAATGAGCATGCCCACACCTGCTCGGCGCCTCTCACAGGGATCGACTCCAGAAAGGAAGAGGGTCCAGCCCCTCTCAAGGACATTGGTTCCAGAGCCCAAGCCGTTTCGAGGTGAGTCCAGCTATATCTAGCCGGAACTGCTCAACCTCGCACACCAGCTCAGGCTCCTTCCCTGCCAGAGAGGTGACATTCCACGTCCCTAGAGCTAGCTTTTCCAGCCGAGGATCAGACCGCCAGGGTCCCCGCCTCTGGCAGCCACCCAGCTCACACTGCACCCGACCCCTATGGCCCCTCTTGCAGGTGGTGAGCCCACGGGAGGGGGGCCCATGTCACCCTTTCGGACTGAGCCCGACCGGGCCCCATGGGCAAAGGCCCAGCCATCAGGCGCTCGCCTCCGTGCTCCACCTCCAGGCCTGGCTCCAGAGGGGGACCCCGGTGACCCACGTCTGGACAAAGGAAACCTTGGTCCTTGCTTTCTCATCATCATAGGGGTGATTTGAGCCGTACTTCGTCTGGTCCCTCCCCTAGACACCTGTTTGCCATGGGTGACCCTACCAGGGGCATGAGCCCCCGACAACATGGCCGCTAGGATCATCAGGACACGCACAAACTCCTCCACCAAGAGAAGGTGGCGGCTCAGGGAGGAGCCACCTATATAATATAATATAATATAATATAATATAATATAATATAATATAATATAATATGGTATAATATAATATAATATAATATGGTATAACATAATATAATATAGTATAAGGTGGGCTATGCTACATTCTTCCTGTGGCTCGTGGTTTGTTTGTGCATTCAGAGATCAGTGAGCAAGAGATTTTGACAAAAAAACAACAATAACACTGTCAGCGTTAATGTGTCCAGACCTGGTAATTATCCACTATAAAAATAGAGTTATTACTATTATATTACACTTCTGCCAGTAAACACTACACACTGGAGCTTGACTGGTGTTACTGGATGACTTTCTGGTACCAGTGTTGGCGTATCAAGGTGATTGGTGGTCATCTCCTCTGGTCTTTGGCTGTGTTTTTTCCTACAGGATGACCTGCTGGCAGAGCTGGAGAGGCTGGAGAAAAGTCTGGATGAGAACTTTTCTGATGCCGATACAGCCGATGGTGTAGTCCGTTGTTCCACATCACCGCCCCAGCCTTGTAAGGACCTTCTCTGGAGCTTATATGTGTTTTGGGTTATGTTCCTATGAAGCCAGATGTCACAGTATCTACAGAATACAAATCAAAATCTCTCCTTTCCCCTTTAAGCTGAGATTGAGGAAGATGAGATTGAAGATGCCTTAGAGTATCTGCGACGCTGGGCGAACGATCAGATTCAGCTTGGTGGTGTTTAAGAGAGGAGGAAAGCACAGGATGGAATAAACAGGCAGCGGTAACGTTGGGTTGTTTTCCATTGTTTTATGTTCATGTGGATGTTTGAGGATCTTTGGTGTTCAGTAACTTCAGCTCAGGAACACGATGTAACACATGGTTCAGATTGTGTGAAAATATTTGAGCTATGGGTCTCGTTTAGAGCATCGCTGTTCCTGAATGAATTCCTGACTGCATTTTAAAGTTTTCAACATGGAAAGGTTCCCTTTTCCTCCAACAGTTATTTAGGTATATGTGCCACTGCTCAAGTAGAGTCTGTTTTATTCAAGCTGCTTTGTTCTCTGACAGTTTTGCTCTGATGTTCAGCATGTTAGCTGTTTCATTTCTTCCTCTAAGAGTTATTGTTTCAGATTGTTTGTTCTAGAAATTAAAACCAATAAGATCTTACAAATGGTATTTTTTGGAAGACTGGTGGAAGCTCTAAGTTGCTTCTAAGTGGTTTCATCCAAAGTTTAAGTAATCTAAGGTCAAGATCATCCAATATTTTCTTCATCAAAGATGATGGTTCACTACTGTCCTAACGGGTTTTAATGAAGCATCGGAAAACTTCACACAGTCATTTGCTTCATACAGATCAGTAATTCAGACATCTTTTTCACAACCTTTGGATGACTTTTCTGACCTGGTTGTTGAGGAATGAAAAGCCTGTGAATGCATCAGTTAGTTAAAGAGACATTGTGTAAGAATTACTGCTATCCAACGTTGGAACCGTGTCTCATTCTAACGTATAGCAAATTTTAGCGTTGCAACAACGGTTTCTGCCTTGTCTCATAAAGCCTCGACAACACCGATGAATACATGTCATCCAGTTAATAGAGACGTCTGGTGTTCTGGTAACACCACCCAGTGGGACGGCACCAGGACTTGTCGGGACCAGCGGGCCCTGCAGAGGGTGCTGAGGTCAGCAAAGCGTACCGTGGTACCACCCTCCCCCCTCCAGAACATCTTCATGAGGAGACCAGCAGCCAGAGGATCAGGATCATCATCGTAACAACGATGTGGTGGAGAAGCGGCGCTCTAGCCGCCGTCTGAGGCTCATGAAGGCGAACTCAGACTCAGGAGGAGCTTCTTCCCTCCCGCTGGAGGAGCTGGGGACTCGACCCTGTAGCGGCCCTGGCCAGCGTCCTACCTTCTGCTGGAAACACCGTCATTTCCTCCCTTTAACAAGCTTCATATGCTGCTCCATCCACACTGCAGATATTCTGTATACATGTAGTCAGTCTGTAGCAGCACATCGCTGTGGCTCATTATGTTTCTATTTATTGTCTTTTTAGTTTATTACCTTGTTGTTTTTGATTTTTTTATTAGGGGTAAATGGGTGTGCACAGCCTCAGATGCATGTACGACTGCATTTCACTGCCTTCTTGCATGTGCATGAGACAAACAACTTGAAACTTGATACTGCGGAGGACCCTCAGGCTCCCAGGACTCTGGTAGAGGACCCGAGCTTGAGGTGAACAGCCTCCCAGGAGAGATGCGAGGGTGGGTGAGGAAAGAGTTTTATGTTATAGGTATATTTGCAGTAACAGGTAAAACCTTCCTGCTAAAAACATGTTTCTGGCATCAAGTTCTAATATTTAGCATATATGCTGTTAGTGATTTATTTCTAAATCAACATAAACTATTTGATTTTCTAGTCATGAGATTTCCTTCGTAATTAGAGTCCTGATGTTCTTTTTTTGTTTTGGTTTGTTTGTTTTTCTACACTGGAACAAGATTTGCCCTTTAAATCCGGAATCTCTTAGCATTGCCGTAAGCGACTGAACAGGATTAGTGTGTCTCCCAGACAGAGGGCGGGACAGAGGCGGGAGGAAGGCGGCTGGGATGCATGCAGGCTGTAAACGTGTTGCAGTATAAACTGAACAAAATGTGATCATCACGTATGTGGACATGTATGAACTGTGTAACCACTGACTGAAGCTCGATGGGGTCTGGAGCAAGCCAGAGGGAATATTCAGGTAAATACAAAACACTCTGGACATGAAGTAAAACCACAGGAAGATTCTGTGTTTAAACTCACCATCGCTGTAAAGGGCTGTAAGGTTCTAGGCTCTCAGGTTTGTTAAAATCCCTGTAATATTTATGACCTTCTCTCATGAATCTGAGTGCAGCTGGCATCGGAGATGAAGATGCAGGTCTTTATTACTTTATTAGAAAACTAAAGACAATTACTTTCAACATGAAATATGGTGATTAGTTAAAAGTGCATAAATAAGGGGAATGTAAAGAGAATAACGTACTGCGTGAGCTCATGTGGGACACTTTGCTGACGGGTTGTTTACGCAGATGTAAGGGTGGAAACATCCACTTTAAAGCACCTAAATAAAGATTATTGGCTGCAAACATTGTTCCTCCGTGCCCTGCTCGGGATGCTGACATGGCCCCTAACACCATTAAGAAATTAGCACAATCCAATTGAGAGGGGCTGCAGCTCTTTGTAGCTGCAACTCCACGTCTCAGCACAGGAACGCCGCGCTGGTCCTCGGCTCCGGCAGCCACAAGAAGCTGGAAAAACCAATAAATGACGGCCTGCCAGATGTTTTCATGGAGCGAAGCAGCATGAAAACATCTACAAAGTAACAGTTAAAATGGCACAAATGCCATTTCAGAGAGACTTTAAAACAGTCCTGATCAGAGTTTCTGTAAATACACCTCAGAATACGTGAAGAACGAGGTCTAGAGTAGGGCTGGGCCATTAATCGATAAATCGAATTTTCCATTTCTGGACATTTACTTTTATGAAAATCTGGATTTGTTTCCATAGTTAGCAGCAGATTTCGCCCTCTCTCCACACCAGAACGGTGTCTGTCAGATGTTCAGTGAAGTGGTCCTTCACTCACGCCTGGGATTTAGCTGTGTGTATAACTGCAGTGAGAAATGCTGCAAACTCTCGTTAAGAGACAACCTTCATCAGGGGAATTACTTCTGCAGTGGATCCTGTATGAAAAGGATCCAGATGGACAGAGATCATGGAAGCATTGTGTTTCTATGTAAGATATGAAGTCGTTTATATGGTGGAAAAGCTACGGCATTATATGCTTTATTTTTGATGGCATTCATCTATATAAACAAATGTTTTTAATAAGTTTATTTATGTTTTGTAAAAGAAAAGAAAAAAATATCGATTAAAATCGGAAATCGGATTTGGTTATAAAAAATCGGAGATTTTATTTTTAGGCCATATCGCCCAGCTCTTGTCGAAGGCCTTTAAATCACAGTTCAGCGTAGGTTGGTTCTGATTCTGGAAACAAACCCATGAGAGACATCCGAGGAGATTCAGCTGCTGGGTTTGCATGTTTGCTCCATCAGTGAACTCATGTCAGTTTATTAAAAGGTTTTTGTCTCAGTGACTTTACGAATGTTGTGCATTCTTGTGCAACAATAAATAAGCTGAATCTTGAATCTTCCCTGATGAGAAACAAGTTCTCTGTCAACGTTGTTTTTTAAATTTATTTCAACTGAAAAATGCACGTTGGACAAAAAAGGCAAAAACCTTTAGTTAAGTCAGTCGTTCTGGGACACGAAGCTAAGTTGGGCTGTTTGAGTCATTAGTGGTGATCAAATGAAACCCAGAATAAAAAGAGCAAGCTGCAGTAAAACATGGTGGACAGTTTAATAATCTGGTCATTTTAAAACATGTTTGTGAAAAAGAAGATCAGGAGTTTTTAACTGGTCTGCTTGATCAAGATTTACACCCACTTAAATACGTTAGAAGATAGAAGCAGGTAGAAAGATTCACTTCATAAAACCACGTCTGGGGCATTTTGGTCGACTAGTTACCTGCTTATTAAAGTTGGGTTATTCTCTCCACTTTTATTGCAAAAAATGTTCTGATGTGAAATTAGTTCATTCTGAAGAGGATTTTAAAATATAAACCCTTAAAATTCAATAATAAACTTGGGCTGTGTTAAAGTAATTTATTTAAAGGGCATTAATATGAAAATTAAATACAAGTTTTATATATATATATACTAAAGTCATCTCTTTTTTTCACATCTCATCAGAATATCTGTGCCTGTTGGAGGGAAAGTTTTCATCTAGTTTCTTCTTCTGGTCCTTCTCAGTTCCAGAGCGCCCCCTCTCGCCTCAGCCCAGCGCTGCATCAGCCAGCTCCCCTGAGCATCCCCCCACCATCATCATCACAGCTCCATCACGAGACGACATCTTCGCCACGCCGTCCAACATCACCATAGCTGACGCCATGAAAGAGAGGCGGCCCACTTCTACACCTTTAGTAGTGGGAAGGAAAGTGGCCACCAGACAGTAACCAGACAGGATGTCCCATAAGGTAAAAACAGGCTGAACAACAACAGCGAGTCACGTCCCTACTTAACAGCCATTTCTAAGTAGTGTTGTGAGAAGATAAGCACATCTAGTAGAAAGTGGTGGATGCTTGTGTATTTACACAAACACTTGATACTCTTTCACAAATAAATGTAAAACATTCAAGCGGCATAAAATGCTTGATAATTCTTCTGATACAGATCATAGAAAGACAATTTGAAAAACAATTATGTTCTGTAAGTGTCATAAATATCTCTTTATTTTCCTTTAGTCCACAGCTAAGTCTTATGAATCCAATCAAAATGGTCCAAAACTCAATCTTTAATCATTGCTGATGTCAGGAAGGATCCAGCAGAGTTGTCTTGTCATAAGACATCAATATGGCCATGGATTGATCAAAATATTTTAATATTTGCTACAGCTGCAGCATCCTATATTCTCACAAAACAAATATCGCTATTTCTATGAAAGCCTTTGTTCTTGGTCCTTAGTAGTTATAATTTTCTCAGAGTGACAATAAGACTAGAAGCACAACAGCAGCCTTAAACTCCGGGAAAGTTCTTGGTTGTCCTTTTTTGTTGCCTCACAACAAGCCACAATGGCGGCTGAAAACTAATGGACGTTTCTCTTCTCTTGTGAGCTGTAAAACCATCCAAAATTTAGAGAATGGACCCTGTTGGAGAGGACCAACCGGACACTATAAAGCTGAAATCCATCAAAGACTATAAGACTTTCACGGTGCCTCAAAATGACAGGGTAAGTGAATGAGCTCCGAAGAAAACGCGAAATCCGACACACGCCGGAATTTAACGAAATCGATGCAGTTCATTCAGGACACGTTAGCTTTTATTAATAAACTGGGTAAAAATCGGTGCACGTTTAAAATCCTTAAAACGAGTGAAACGGGGAAGCCTGTCTCCCTTCAGACAGACAGCTTTATTTCACCATCTGATCATTATGTTCAGGTCTTTAATGAACTGGTTTATCACTTCAGCTTCACATGTTCTCTTATCTGTCTAAAATAAAACAAAGACGACAGTTTAATTTATTATACAAATGTTTGAATATTTTTCTAATCAGCAGTAAGAAATAAGGAACTATTTTTCAGATAAACTAAAAAATAAATAAAAAAGATTGAACGGGCCACGTTGGTGATTCAAGCTGTCCAAAAAGGAATATTAAGACATTTTTCAAGAGACTCAAGGCTTCTGCACACAAAACAAGATCAAATAATACAGGCCAAGAAGTAAAACACATTTAGTACAATTTAGTAAAAACAGCAATAAAGTGCATCAGTTTTATGTTCAAAAGTTAATGAGAAAATTAATTAAACCTGAAATTAATTAGAGAAGCAAACAATGGAAAAAGGAAAATCTGGATTTTTTCCCATTAAAAAAGCAGAAAACGCCTGTTTTATGATGTAATGTCATTTATTCATCAGATTAACCAGCTAAAATAAATGTAACGTCGTGCACGTGCAGCAGTATTTTACACACATCCCTCCTGCTTTGGATAGCTTGATGTTGTGATTTTATAAAAACAAAGACAAACTCCACATTTTCTACGCTGCGTTTTATGAACATGTGGAAATCCAACCCTGTCTTTCAGTTCGGGAGCTGCAGAAGTGTCCGAGAGTTTGAGAAACTCAACCGGATAGGAGAAGGAACGTACGGCATCGTGTGTGAGTGCTTTCACCTGCCGAACAAGGCCTTTCAGTAACAGATTCAGGAAATAAACAGTTTCCTTCCTGGCTTTAGACCGAGCCCGTGACACCAAGTCGGATGAGATTGTAGCGCTGAAGAAGGTCCGCATGGACAAAGAGAAAGATGGTGAGACTTTTGTTTAACTTTGTTTACAGTATTTTTGTGTTTTAATTAACAGGATTCACATTGGATGTTGATTACTTTGTGGTTATATGTTGCTGTTCTGATTTTTTTCTGTGGTTCTTTCTGTCAGGGATCCCCATCAGCAGCCTCAGAGAGATCACGCTGCTGCTGAGGCTGAGGCATCCCAACATTGTGGAGCTGAAGGAGGTGGTCGTTGGCAGCCATCTGGAGAGGTACCACACACACCAAGTCACATGTAGCAGCTAGCTGCGTTAACCTGAGCACCACCTGGATGGTGGCGTCAGCCCTCTGATCGGCAGGTTAACGCGCTGGCGAAGGCTGATGAGAGAAGAACAGAAACTCCTCCAGGTGCTGATGAGGCGGTGGAACACCTGGTGGAGGTGCAGAGCCACACTGATAACTGATCCTGGAGGGAAACTCTCCCTTCTGCTCGCTGTGGGCAGATCAGCCCTGTTCCATATCAGCTCTCCACACAGAAAAGCTAAAAGAATCTGGTTGTAGTCTCGTAAACAGTGATTCAGTCTTTGTAAAATCTCAGTCTGACACTCGGCTCAGACCTAAAGCTCTAAACACTCGTCGTTAGATGTGAGCAGGTGTGAGCTTCTGGAGTCTTTTCCACATCTTTTAAAAGTCTTCTGATGTAAGCCCAGCATGAGTCTGATTTTCTGGACTTTTTAAAGTCATATCAGAGCTGGAATTTACTGGTTGTTTTCCAGCTGCAGCGTCTGTAGTCGTGCTGCATTGTGACGTAGGTTGGTCGGGCATTCATGGAGCTTCGTCCTGGCTCCAGGTCCCTGTTAACCGCGCTGCTGCTGCCTCTGTGTTTCTTCCAGCTTATTTCTGGTGATGAGTTACTGTGAGCAGGACCTGGCCAGTCTGCTGGAGAACATGCAGACGCCCTTCTCTGAGGCCCAGGTGAGACTAAATGAAGCTCCTAAATTTACACAATTTTACTTCACCTCCTGTTACCTTTTAATAAAAGTTCATGTAAAGTACTGAAGTATTTCTACTGGTGTATGTATATGGTTTTGATCTGTTTTTGTCAACCCTTTAAAGCTTAAACCAAGAAAGATGCTGAGCAAAGTTCTTTTTTTAATCTGAAGTCTTTATTTGGCCGTTTTAATAAAGTTTGGAAAAAAATACATACATTTACACACACATTATATTTATATATATATATATAATTTTGTACATTTACCGTTTATTCATTCTCTGTACCGCTTCGACCATTGCTGGAGTCTATCCCAGCAATCAGCAGGTGAGAGGCAGGTACACCTGGACAGGTCCCCCGTCCACCGCAGGGCCGGCACATAGAGACGAAAAAAACCGGTGATAGTAATACTAATAAAACTGCTTATTGTGGGAATAATAAATGACACTGTTTCTGCTTGTTGAGCCCTCACAGCTTCCGTCCGTCCCATCGTTAATGTTTATCTTCTTACAATTCTCTTTTCAGAAGAAAAATAAGTCAATATTGTGAAAACCTGAATATGAACAGTCAGCCAGTTAACCAGTCAGCCAGTTAACCCGTTAACCAGTCAGCCAGTTAACCCGTTAACCAGTCAGCCAGTGGTGCTACCCTAACATCGGTCCTCCTCGTGTTTTTGTTTGCAGGTGAAGTGCATCGTCCTCCAGCTGCTCCGCGGGCTGGAATATCTCCACCACAACTTCATCATCCACAGGTGGGTCCAGAGCTTCGCAGCGAACAACCAGCCTGCGTTTAAAGGTCCCATATTATGCAAAATTCACTTTTTAATGGTTTTGGAACAGTCATACTGGTCCCCCCGCATGTGTAGGAGACCCGTAAGTGTGAAACTCTTTCAGGCGCTCTCTCTCCCCCCTGCTCCACCTCTAGGGAAGTAAGCGCTGAAATGAGCTTGTTTGAAAGCGTGTACGTTATGACGTCATAAGGGACAATAACCACTCCCCACAGAGCGATGGACCCGTCTACCGGCTCTCAAAGCCCGCCCTCTAAAAATCACCTAGCGCCCAGTGTTTTTCCCTCTTCGGCAACCCTCGTTAGCGGACATGGCTAAGCGACAGAAGCACTGTTCTGTTTGTGGCTGCATAAATGAACACGAAAACGTTTTTTTACTTCCATCCACTGAACCCACGAGGACTGAGTGGATTAATTTTATTTTTGGAGGAAATGTACCCGGAAAACTTCCAAAGGTTTTGCATGTCTGTGGCCAGCATTTCAAAGAGGACTGTTTCCACAACATGGGGGCATGGAAAGCAGGCTTCGCCAACCGTTTGAAGCTGAAGCCAGGTTCAATACCAACTGTCCGTGACACAGCTGGAGAGGTAAGAGCAGTCCTGTTAGTCTTCTTGCTCGAACTTCTTCAGGAATGGGTTCCGGTGTTCCGGCGTTTGTTTATCCTTCACTACGCTGTAATCAGCGTCTAGTAACCGCTAAGGCCTAACCTGTCAATCACCTCATGACGGGCGATGCGATGGGCAGAGCCAACAGCTGAGCTGCTCCACCAGGGTTCCGCCCACCATAAACGGCACATTTCTGAAGCTGCTAAAAAGAGGGAGGTGAAGAGAAGCCGCTGCACTCAAACTGAGGGTCGATTTGTCCATACCATGGCGGAAATATTTCATTTAGATATTAATGAATGGTCTCAGATTGGGAATAAAGTGTATAATATGGGACCTTTAATGTGCGTGTGGAAGGTTTGAGCAGGGGTGTCAAACATATGGCCCAGGGGCCAACATTGGCCCACTAGAAGTTCTAATCTGGACCGTGGAGGGAAGGTGTGAAAAGCACATAGAAAAACATTAACGGCATTTTTTATAAAACTAAATTCAGTTCCTAATTTGTTCCGGCGAGGTTTCGTTTTTAATTTTTTAATAAAAATCTTGAGTTTGTATGATGAGGCGTCGGTTCAGGTGGTCAGGATTACCACACACATGTGGAAATGTACACGTATGTACATATCTTTCAGCTCCAGGTACCTGTGATTAAATACCTTAAAAATAAATATGATTAAAATATTAACAAAAATATAAAACAAATGTTTATATAAAGTATGAAATTTTATTAAATAAAAAAGATGACATAACTTTATATGTGTTGATATAATATGTGGTCGGACCCACTGGAGACCAGATGTACGTGGAACCTGACCGGATCTGGACCATGTGGGCTTGAAGCTTTTTACAAACTTTATTAAACCTGCCAGGACAAACGATGCAGCAGCAGGTGGGCTGAGAGCAGAGGCCTCATTATCCTCGTTAATCTCGTTATCAGGGACCTGAAGGTGTCTAATCTGCTGATGACGGACAAAGGCTGCGTGAAGATCGGTGAGTCTGCTGTTAACTCGCCACCTCTGCAGCTGCCACTGGAATCACGTTACACCTGCACTGATGGCTTCTCTTAGTTTGGCTGAGATGAGAAGCTGCGTGTTTTCATCCTTGTAAAACAGCTCAGCGAGACGTGATTTAGCAACTTTTCCAGCTGTGAGAAGAAGAAATAAACCATGACAAAGCAGCTGCTGGCTTGTTGCATGTGTAGACAGGATGCGCTTGTATTCTCACGGTCCGGTTCTTGGTTCCCTGCAGCTGATTTCGGGTTGGCCAGGCTGTATGGGATCCCCCAGCCGCCTATGACCCCCAGAGTGGTCACGCTGTGGTGAGTGCTTTTACTGGGTCACATGATCTCATAAATCCAGGAGTCTCTGCAGGGTGTTTGGTTTTCTCTGATCAGATGTTAGAGATGCTGGTGGCGACCTGAGATGAGTCATTTAGATTAATGATTTCTGTATTCCAAAGATGAAATGTGCTACTAGTAAGTAGTAGTCAGTAAGCAGTATGTTTGGCTTTGCAGATGAGCCTTGTTGTGGCTCTTGTGCCGCCTCAGTGGAAACTTAATCCTCAGAGTAATCCTGCTCCTTTATCTGCATTATCTCTGCACGCTGCAGCCATGTTTTCTCCTTCCTACAGGTACAGAGCTCCAGAGCTCCTCCTGGGGACCAGAATACAAACTACAGCTATCGACATGTGGTGAGAAACCCTCTTTAGATGGCCGCACAAAATAAACAGAGCTTTTTACTTTAGTTTATCTCAACCATCGACGTTTGAGATTTGAAATATTTTCTGTTATTTCTGTGGGCAGATTTCTAGGGTCTCAGGCAGGCTAAGCTTTAGTTTAACGTGCGCTCAGGTCCCCACTTTGATTTAATGAAAACATAATAAACCAGAGTCCCGACTGTGTGAAGCAGAGAATGAAAAAGCTCTTCCTGAAGACGTGACGCAGGTGTTTCCGTCTCAGGGCTGTGGGCTGTATCCTGGCGGAGCTGCTGGCCCACAGACCTCTGCTTCCTGGGACCTCTGAGATCCAGCAGGTGGACCTGATCGTGCAGCTGCTGGGAACGCCCAATGAGAACATCTGGCCTGTGAGTTTTCAGCAAAACAGAAACCAGTCTGTTAGCAGCCTGATCATTTACTACCTGGTTCATCCAAGTGCTCTACAAGCAGCTCAACACGTTTTCTTTCCTTTGTGGATAAAAGCTGAAAACGCTGACTCATGTTTGTGTTGCAGGGTTTCTCTCAGCTTCCCCTCATCGGCCAGTACAGTCTGAGGAAGCAGCCGTACAACAACCTGAAGAATAAGTTCACCTGGCTGTCTGACGCTGGGCACCGACTGCTCAACCTGCTCTTCATGTACAACCCACAGCGCAGGTACAGCTGGACCGGTGGCCTGGCGAGACCCTGCAGACCATCCAGAGCTGAACTTGTTGTAAAAGCTGCTTCATTCTTTGTAATTCCCGGTTTGTTTTCCCTGATCCAGAGCGACTGCCAAGGACTGCCTGGAGAGTTCCTACTTCAAGGAGAAACCTCTGCGTGAGTTTGAGGATGAGGTGGAGCTGTTGGAGCGGGTGGTGCTCTGCCCTCCGTCAGTAACCCTCATTGTTGCTCTGCTCCTCTTCGCAGCATGCAAACCGGACCTGATGCCAACGTTCCCCCACCATCGCAACAAGCGAGCTGCTGCAGCTGCAGAGAGCCGCTCCAAGCGAAGCCGAGTATAAAGACGGTGAGACGCTGGACTGGGACCTGGGCAGGTCTCACTGCGACGAACCAGTCTTAACTGGAAGGACGAAGTTATGACCGTTTAATAATCTGCATGTTTGTGGATTTCATCTCACCTGTCCTTCCTGTGGTTTGACAGGCTCCCTGAATGTCTCGCAGTGGAAAGAAGAAATGAATGTAGGCGTTTCTGTGCCAGACCTCACTTGTGGATAGTTTTACGTGTACATGTACGAGCTGCGTTTCCTTCTTAACCTCGCAGGTGTTCTTTAAGACACAAATGTCTTCGATGTGGCATTTTAATGGCCCCTGGTCCCCTGTGAAGCTCCAGATCGGCTGCAGGGTGGATGCCAAAGATGGAAACCCAAATCCTGGCCTGGCATTGGTCCTCACAGCCGTCTGCAGATGGAGCAGCGAGTGCTGTTAAAGTGTCCTTGTGGCAAATTACTGAACCTCTAAAATCTGCTCTTATTTTATTTTATTTTTATTTCTCGTACTGGGACAAAAGAAATTCTTGTTCTTAGACAGTCAGTGAGTCTTTATTGCAGTAGCAGCTGGGATAGGCTGCAGCTCCCATCACCTGCCCTGGAATAAGTGGGTCTAGACCAGGAGTCTGAACATTTTTACCACCACGTGGCACAAACCAGGCATAAGGGTTAAACCGCGGGATCTTCCTCTGGAGCCGGAGAGGAAACCAGGTCCGAACTTTTAGACCGCTTTCTCACTCATCAGATTTAAAGGGAAAGGGTCCAAGCTTCTGACTGGTGGTGCATGTTAGGTTTCTTTTCTAGCAGGTCTTAGCAAAGACTGGAACTTTTCCAACCAACCAGGCCGGTTCTTTGTTTTAGACCCGTTTAATGCCGCCAACCTCCGGTAGATGAGCAGTGCAGACGTTGGCTGAAAGTTTAGATGTTTGCGTCGACACCAGGTTCAGACCAGTTTCAGTCGGAGACAAATGAAAACCGAATGTACGGCAACCATCTGCTGCACAAGAGGATTAAACAAGTCAAACCAACGTGCTGGTTTTTCATTTGAAATGTCACTTTTTATTCATCCAGGTTAAATTAGTAGTAATGGTTACATGGTGAGGTCCCCGCTCTACCAGCTGTACCTCCACAAACACACAGCTGCTCTACTGAGGTCCCATCACAGAGTCGGCCACACAAGCTTTTAATAATCCGGATCAGCAACCATCCAGTAAGTCCAGCTCTCCGTCAGCTGTGCTGGCTGGGAACAGGGCGAAGCAACGGACCGGAGCGTCGGCCTCCGAGGGGAAGTTGCTGGATCAGCCTCGACCTGGTGCTCCAACAACAGGGTAATACTTCCAGTGTAAACATTAGTTCCATGTAAAGGTGACTAACAAGGTAGAAATGCTGTAATACTGTACGAGATGTGCTTGACTGATTCTCCTCTGCAGGACCAGCAGAACAGGAAACTTCAGCCACTAATGTCAGACGTTGGTTTATCCAGATTTATCCGCCGTCATCTGGAGCAAATTATCCACACTTAGCTGAGCTTTAGGCTGAGGGACATCCCAAGATCTGAAAGAATTACTCACTTTTCTCAAACTGAATAAAAATACAGAGAAAATGTGCAGACTCAGCAAAAACAGCTTCACACTGAGACGTTATACAAAAACTGTCACCAACTATTGATTTAAAGCTCCAGAAAAAAATCAATTTAGTCTGGAAAAGATTACTTAATACTTTTCATTATTGATCTCCAGATTAACCTCCACATGTTCCAGAAGATACTGATGAACATTTAACAAAGATTCGGCCACTTGGCTTGTTAAATGTGCAAAGATTCAATTTCCTGTCAGAACACAAAGAAAGACAGAAAGGGACTAGACCGGACCGGGCTAGACTAGACTAGCCCAGACTGGACCCGACTAGACTAAACCGGACCGGGCTAGACTAAACCGGACCGGACCGGACCGGACTGGACTAAACCAGACCGGACCGGACTAGACTGGCCCACATTGGACCGGACTAGACCAGACTGGACCAGACTAGACCGGACCGGGCCAGACTGGAAGGGACTCTCAGTCAAACACGTGATGGATTCTTTGCGGCTGATCCAGACGCTGCATTAAAGAAGAAAATAAGCAGCTTTTAACTTTCACACAAACAATAACAAGGCGCCAGGCACAAACCAACTTCTTCAACCCTCAGTCCTTCGTTGAGCCAAAGCAACGTGCCCGACGGCAGCAGCATGTAGTCCTTCAGTCCTTCAGTCAGTTGAGTTCATGTAGTGAATGTTCTGGTAACGGACCTGTTGTCTGAAATGAGGGCGTAAAGATGTGGAACCTACAGTCCAACTAGCAAATCACACTGAGCTTTTTCTAACGTGGCATTCGGTCAACGTCCTCCTGGGATTTAAAATCCTGGCCTGGCTGAGCAGAGGCCAGAAGCAGGACATGTCAGACCAGTCTTTTATTTACATCCACGAGAGGCAGAAAACCAAGAGACAAGCCTACACAGCGGTGAAAAGGTGAGGAAGAGGGGGTGTTGTTACTGGGAGCAGTCTGGTGGATGAAGGAAGACCAGTTCCATCTTAACCCTCCATCCCAAAGTCCTCTGTGAACTTCTTAACCTTAAGGAGGTCTTCAGTGTTGACTGTGGGACGGGTGGTGGACAGAGAGCGCAGCATGTCCGCCTGAGGAGGAGGAACAGAATCTTCTGTCAGTTACATTCATTTATGCTTGTTTCTAACCTGCAGTCCAGTGACTCAGACCTGGTCCTGGACCGTATGAAAGCAGCTTTCTTTATTCCAGTCGGGTGTGTTTAGGCTAACGTGGCTCTTACAGTAAAAACTGCTCCAGATGGGAACTTCTGTCCTCACTTCCCAGAAAGTGTGAAGGGCAACATCAACATGAAGCAAAGAGCCCCAACGGGCCGTTCATTAGAGCCGCATCGCAGCCTCGGTTCCACCCAACAGGGAAGCTTTCCGTCCGCCATCCTGTCCCACCAGGAGCGTTTCAGAGCCGAGCATCTCTGCCGCGGATCACTCGCTCACGCCGCAGGTACGGCGCATTGCTGCGGTTACAGCGTGTTGCCGTGGTTACGGCGCGTTGCCACGGTTACGGCGCGTTGCTGCACTTGTGTTTAAAGAATCAATAAAGCAGCAAAAGGTTTGTTATCCAGTCTGACCGGGTCTCGCGCACTTGCTCTTCGGTTCTTTATAGCAGGGATGTGTGATCCACAATAAACGTCTCGTCGTCCACGATGACCAGTATCAGGCGAGACCGTCTCGTTATGATGTAACGCTGATGTTTCCAAGTGAAATGTGATCCAATGACTTTAAAACCGAGCAGATCCACTTTTAAAGGCGTGACTTCGGGCCTGAACGAGCCGCGGTTTTCAAGCACTAAGCGTATTTTTAGAGAAGCGGAGCGCCACGACGGCATGCTGCGCGGTGCCTGGAGGAAGCAGGAAAGCATCAGGAAAGCGGGAAAACAGCTGCCTCCATGTTCGGTGGAACAGAAAGGGACCGGTTCTGCTGCTCTCCTCCGTGGCCATCAGCTAAAACCTGCAGCATCACAGAGCAAGAGAGGAAATCTAGCGGGAAAGGACCTCACCATGCAGACTATGGGCTCCAGTAGCTTATCACTAGGCACGTCCATCCAGGTCATCTCTATGGCTGCAGGGTCGCCGGGGGAACATGGGGTCAATAAGTCGTCCACCATCACCTGGTTGTTGCTCCGGGATGGACCACGAACCTGCAGGAGAAAAGCTCTTTAGTTCTTTATGAGCCATCCTGTTAATTTCATCTCAAATCAGAAGCAGTTCTCCATGATTCCCACAGGACGGCCGATACCACCAATCTGCACCTGCACAGCTGGTTTTTCAGGTTAGATCCCATCAGCTGCAGCAAAGCCACAGCTGATCTTCCCGAGGTCCAAAAGAATTACACACGCAGTAGAAAACTATAACTAAATAAAAGCCTTCACATATCGCCCGGTGAGCTTTACATACATAAAGCTATACATACGTGTGTGTGTATATATTATATATATTGTTGTCAGCACTATGTAAAGAACAAAGTGTTTAATAAGATTTCATTCATTTAGATCTAGGACGTGTTATTTTAGTGTTTTTTAGCAGAATATACACGTTCTTCTCTCACCTTTTTAAAGTGTGTGGCAGACTGAACCTTTCGAACCGGCTGCATGAGAGCGTCCCGGACGATGATGCTGATGTCGGCGCCGGAGTAGCCGTCAGTTTTGTGAGCGAGCTCCCGCAGGTCGGCCTCGCTCAGGCTGTGTGGCGTGTTGCCCAGATGAAGCCGAAACATCTGACCCCGAGCCGGCTCCTCTGGCAGAGGGATGTAGATCCGCTTCTCAAATCTAACACGAGACGAGAAGAAGAATCAGCGAAGCAGCTTTTCTAGAGCAGCAGGCTGTGGGTTTGCTGGGGAGACGTTTGCTTAATGAACCTAGTTTTCATGTGGCCATTCAGACACAACATGGAGGTTTAATGACCTCATTTGTCATGTGAATGTTTTTATTTGTCATGTGCCAGTTTTAGATTTGCTCTTTAACTTCTAATAAACTGTCACAACCTCAAGCAGCTGTAATCAGAGTGTGTGACGTGTTTGTCGTCCCAGCACTAACTACTGCTCTGTTTTAATAACACGTATGTAACTTAACCTGAAGTCATATTTGAACTCAATTTCTTTTCTTACAGCAGCAGAATTTGTCATCCTGAACACAAAAAAGCCTGCTGATCGCTTTAGAAACATCTGATCATGTAGCACAGCAGTTTTACTAAAGCAGCATCCGTCTCATGGAGAGCAACTTCCTGGTTTAAACTCCTCCCACTGGTCCCTGCCGCCACCGGCATGGTTTCACTAGAACGGATGAAGCAGCAGCCAGTAAACTAAAGACTATTTCGTGGCACATTTCTTGGTACATTTTTTTGTAAGCATCGGGGAGCATGTGGTCGTGGGATCGGGGGGTTGATGAAAAGGGGGCCCTGCAGGAAACACACTGATGCTAACTAGTGCCATCAAAACAATCAGTTCTCAGATACTAATCGATTCTAAAATTTACTATCTAGTTACATATTGATTAGCTCGGGTATCGACGCTTAAAAGCCACTTTGGTGCATGCTGGTTGACGGGTTAGGACCAGCCGCCTCTACACATTTTCAACAGGCACTGCAGCGGGCAGCCCCACCCCGACAGCATCTCCCTGAAGGACCCACTGCTTACAGTGTTGCCAACGTAGCAACTTGTGGCTATAATTAGCGAGTTTTTAGACCTCTCTGGTGACTTTTTATTTAAGAAGCCACTAGCGCCACATTTAGTGACTCTTTCTGGCGTTACTGGAGGCTTTGAGACCTGGAGGGTCCTCTCCATCCAGGAGGAGGAGCAGGAGACCAGCTGCAGACCAACCGGAAGATCGGCCAAGGTGCTACTGGCTGATCACACCGGGCTTACTAGAGTTAATGCCTCTCTGTGACCCAGCAGACACCAAAGTGGCCTTTAAGTATGGATACCCGTGCTAACAAGCATCTAACGAGAAACATTTTAGAATCGATGGTTTCTGAGAATCAACTTTTTTTAGAGACTAGTCAAAAAAATAAAATGCAAACAGAGAAGTGTCATATAAAGAATATTCTGAGACCATCATGGTCCCATTTATTTCACTACCAGACTTCACATCAGGTTAAAATGCTGCAGTCACATGCCTGTTACCATGGTAACAAAATGACCCATAAAAGACCACGTCCTGAAGACGGTGGATTTATGCTAAAACTATTCAATTCAGCTTTATTTATTTGTATGGTACGTCATCTCAAGGCATCTTACACACATGATCATTAAAGCCGGTTCAGATCAAACCACCAGACTGCTTTAGATCTAGACCTTGGTCCCATCCTCCATCCTGAGCTGCACGAGGCGACAGTGGGAAAGAAAAACCTTCATCAGAGCCCGGCTCAGGGAGGGCGGCCCTCTGCCTCCTCGCGGTTCGGACTACGTTATACTACAGGCCAGGCCACAGACTGACCCTTCATCACGGACACAAACCTACCAAGAGATAAAACCGATCCCTACCAAACCAGTCCCCTCAGGTGTAGAAACACACTGCAACTCTAGAGTTACCAGAATGAGCCAATAACAAGCAGCAAGTTTAAGAAAAATGGAACCAAGTTCAGAACGGACAAACTGACCGTCTCCGGATGGCGGCATCAAGAACCCAGGGGATGTTGGTGGCCCCAAGCACCAACACACCATCATTGTTGTTACCCACACCTAAAACACACACACACACATTTACAGGTTATTTTACATCACTAGAAAAACGTGGATTTGCTTCATATGTGAACCAGCTCTCACACATTTAGCCCAAATCTTATAGTTTATAACATTTAATGATTAAAAGGTCTTTACTGTGTGATACTGTCACACCTGCATCTTTAAACCAACCCTGGTAAATGTGCCGTCTGATTGTTGCCTTTTCTGGGTTTTGTTTTTTTTTTCTTATTTATTTTGTACTTTCAACTAAGCGCTGCTCCGTATTATTAATATCTGACTTGAAAGGAAAGACTATTTTAGGGGCTGGACAATAGTTAAGCCGCCCTCGATGCTTCCTCTGATGTGAGAACAGTCTCTTTTCTGTATGTTGCTGGAAGCATTTTCAAAATTCAATCAAGATAATGTTGGGAGAAGAATAAAAATGTTTGGCTTTGCATCATGGTGCCATAAAGGAAGACAAGCTGAGGGCTGCAGGCTTTAACTCACCCTGCATCTGGACCAGGAACTCGGTCTTGATGCGACGGGCCGCCTCGCTTTCATTCTCGTTCCTGGAGCCGCACAGCGAGTCCACCTCATCGATGAAGATGATGGAGGGTTTGTGTTGGCGAGCCAAGTCAAACAGGTTTTTCACCAGCCTGGGAAAGACGGGCAGGGAGGAAACGGACGTCAACGAGAAGATGGACACACATCATTTTAATAAAACTTGCATGTTTCACTTCGTACTTCTCGCTCTCTCCCAGCCACTTGGACATGAGATCTGAGGAGGAGACGGAGAAGAAGGTGGAGTTGTTGGCTTCGGTGGCTACAGCCTTGGCCAGGTACGACTTCCCCGTCCCTGGAGGACCGAACAGCAGGATGCCTCTCCACGGAGTCCGCTTACCTGAGAACACATGCTGGAGTCACCTGCTCGTACTGATAAAAGGATTCACGCTAACCAGTGTTCCCACTCATGCTCGGTACGAACCAGTTCGGTTCTTTTCCGCTACAGTTAGAGAATAATGCAAAATATAAAACTGCTAAACTTCGTTGTAAACAGGAAAATGTTCAATGACATTTAAAATGAAACCAAAAACAAAAAAAGAAAACTGCTTGCAGTAAATTCTCCAATAAAAGATTCTTAAAATAAAATATGTCCCCTCCATTTTAATAGCAAATAAATATAATTTCATGCAAACTTGTACAAATATTCGTTTTAACCAGAGTTTTCTTTTAAAAGTAAAACTTTGATTGCATGTACGCTGTAAAAGATAAAAGTTTAGTTTGTTGCAGGCTACAACACGTCTGGTTAATAAACAAATTCAGCTACATTTCCAGATATTTTCAAAGTAAAAGCCCTTCAACTACTTTACGTTTTATTTGCTTTACAGTATTTTTTATCGTTATAGATGAAAGGCATCAGAAATGTAAGAAAGTCCTTTTTTTACGGCTCTTTCAGTGTTTTACCATGACAGCGATACTGCACCTTGTTCATTCTGTACACGGTTTTACTATTTCTTTGTAGATTTAATTTCTAATTGTGGATTTATTCTGTGTGGATCCTGGTTAAATCGTTCCGTATCGAGGACGCTGTGCACATTCACGTCGTTGCACGTCTGTGTGATGACAATAAAGTCTCTCCTTTAAAACAGAAACTATCTCAACGCTGCAGGAAGAAGCCTTCCTGCTTTCCAAAGATCATCCAGAACAAGTTTTCAGGAAGAGCACGTTTTCACCCACGTGGAGGGGGCGGAGCCTCAGGGAGCACGGGTCTCGACCTAGGGATGCCATTTTTTTCTGTCCGATACTGATTCCGATACCTGGGGTTTAGGTATCTGCCGATACCGAGTATGGAGTAACAGGTCTATAAATTCTATTTCCTTCTTCAGCTTCAGTGGCAGCGACGTGGATCTGATGGACATAAAGTTTTACTACCGCTAGCGCGTCCACTAACAACACTTCATGTTAAATATGAGACGAACCAGGAAGCGCTAGTTTCCTCATCAGCTGATCACCGACAGCCAATCATGGAACAGCAGGAGAGAGAGGAAGAGGAGGAAAAGGAGGAGGAGGAAAAGGAGGAGGAGCATATTACTACAGACCTGCAGGAAACATCTTTTTCTTTTTTTTTCTTGTGGGTGTTGAACCTTCTCACCTGGAAAAGTTATTCTGAGAACAGCTGTTTTATTGAACAAATAAAGGCTCCTGCTGGCCGTAACCACGGCGAACAGTCGGCATCAGGAACAACCAGGAGACAACGTCAGCCCTCTCGCTGATCTAACCACAGATCTGTCTTAACCCCACACGCTCCGTGTTACAGTCTCAGAAACCCACATGTAGCATTAGCAGGAACATCGGTGTAGGATCGCTACCGTTCATGCTAAATGTTAGCGCAGCTGCTTCTCCACCCACCAGCTCAAACAACGTCACACAAGACTGAGTAACTTCCTGTGTCGGTGTGGTTGTGTTGGGCAGGAAACAAAGAATTATGATTCCGTTTCCATGGTAACGGATGGTGTTTAGACAGAAATACTCACCGATACCGATTCCCTTACTTGTGGTAGGACGGCGAGTATTTCTGATGCTAGTGTCGGTATTGGCCCATCCCGATCTCGAACTTAGGTCGAAACAAGGCAGACTTGTCTTTGTCCATTTACATCCTTCACTGGGAAGCTGAAGTTCTCCCAAACACGAGATTTTAACGATGGAAGAGTCCAAGCTCTGGTTTCTCCTTAAAACTGTCGCTAGCCGTAACGTCCACCAGCGTAGTGCGAGGCAGGAACATCTCCGTTCCAAACAGAACGTTCCATACCATAAAAACCTGAATACCGTACCGTTGCCCCCTAACTAACAATGTTTGGTTGACTGCAGTCCATGTAAACAGTCTGAGTGGGAAGATCCCACAGTACCTGTGAAGAGGTGAGGAAATTTAATGGGCAGGATGACCGCTTCCTTCAAAGCTTCTTTAGCTCCCTCCAGACCAGCAACATCATTCCACCTAACGTTGGGTTTTTCCATAACAATAGCACCTAAAAACAAAGAACAGAATTAAGATAACACAACTGCTTTTTCTACGTTCTGGTCTGACAGATGAATTGTTTCCACTGTCGTACACAAAACACCGTCCTTTGTAAATGTTTATAAAGTGATGCCTCCTAAAGCCGGATCAGTGAGCACAGTAATCACTGAGGTTACTGCTGCAGATCGCATATGACAGAGTTCTGAGCCTGAGCTAACTTAAAACACTTAAAGGTAATACTCTATTTATTTTCTGCAGCCTGGCTGTGACCACAGCGGCCCAAGGCATCGGAAAGCTACCTGCCTACCCTCAAACAGGACTGGAGCACCTGAGCAAATGAGATTTCTTTGGGAAACTTATCTTGGGATGCAAACTCTTCAGAGTTTTCACATCCCTGTACGTCCATTTCTATTCTGGCTCTGCTGTAAAATGTTCTGATTTGTTCAGACTGGTAAAAGAATAATCATCAGCGCGCATCTTTACCTGAAGAAAGATTATTATCGAAGCCCTCCGGTAGCAAAGAAAATGCTGTTTAACATTAAACATGACACACGGGATCAGCACCATCAGGACACGGAGTCCATCAGCCAAACACCTCGCTATTATTTCACTGGACTCTTTTATGGAGGAACATCACCCAAATATGACTGTGCTCTCTAACTTTTATCAGTGAACAATGTTTTCCATCATTTCTATGGGTAGCAAACAACTTAAGATGTGGACTCAATCGCTGAATCCACCCACCCACCCATGAGCTGCTCCTGCAGTTTCTTTTTCTCCGGGTTTTCACCCTCGCTGTCGCTGTCACTCCTTAAATGAACAGAGAAACAGAAATTTTAAATACAATTAAGCCAAACTAGGGTTTAACACTTAAGTGTTAGCAGGAGAACAGTGGCATACTTGTCATTACTCTGTGCCTCCTTAACAGGTTTCTTGCCCTGTTTGTCTTTGTTCTTCAGATAGTCCTTAAGTTTCTCTGCTCTGTCCAAGTACTGCATGCACTTTGCTCGTATACTCTCCTTTGCCTTGTCGCTGTGGGCCTCATCTGGACAGTGAGATGAAATTCCAAACAGCAATGTGAATAATGAACACTGGCATGATTCAGCCACCTGTCAGGATGCAATACCTACATTTAATGGCATGAAGGAAATATTCCACAGCATGTTGGTACAGGCGTAGAGCCTCTTCATAATTCTTTGCCTTGTCCTCCTCTGTGGCTTTAGTGACGAGATCAATCGCTTTCTGTGGCCAGTGCAGAGATATAACATCAATGACAAACATTAGATGAACATGGGGTGGAGACAAATAAAGACACGCGTGTTGTCATCCTCATATCAGTCTGCACATGTCAATAATAGAGCTTCTTTCAAAACAAAGCAGCACTTATTAAGGATCTTCGCTTACATTCAGATTATCCGTTAGTTTCTGAGCCAGTCATCAGAAAAACACTCCCTGTGTTTCCCTTGGTTATTATTATGATGTTGCCCAGTTAGCTAGCTAGCTAGGGAGGAGGGGCACAGCACAGCTAAGGTTCAGAAAGCTATAGTTATTTTTAGCAAGCGAATCCCCACAACCTGAAGTTAATGTGTCAATATTTCTGTTTAATACAGTCAGAAAATACACTAACTTGAGACATAGATTATACCTAAACACTAATGCTAAACAGCTGATGCAGGCAGTGACCGCAGGCTCAGTTTACAAGCATGCTAACACCTTTAGCTAACTTTAGCATTAGCTGTCCTGGTTAGCCGCTGATGCGTCTTTGAAATCACTGTTTTTAATCTTAATTATTTCTAAAATCTTCTCATTATTTTCAATTCTGATTAGGAAATTAAACTACATACACAAACGTATAAAACTACAAACGTACATTTTATACACACACATACATACATACACACACATATTAAATCATTATTAAACATTTTTTTCAGAATAGTAATTCATCGATACATTATCTGATTTTGTGTTATTACACAAATCATCATTTTCTAATATTGAAATATTAAATTGTTACAGCTCCTAAAGCGGCGATGTTTGGTCAGAATAAAATGGAAATACAACCGAAACTCTCAGGTTTTCAGAATCTGAGGCACAGCTTTACAAACGAATTCAATCTGTTTTCTATTCCGTGGTTAAACAGATTTTATTGGTATGGTCTGTTGAAACCTTCGTGGACTGAAGAGACTCTTCTGGGAAAATGCTAAATGTTTTCTGCATCCCTCCCTCGGGCTAATTCACTTCTGCAAACCAAAGGTTAGCTCAATAACCTACATCCCTTTATCCATGACAAGTACTGGCTGAAACTGCTGCTAAACCAAGCAACAGCTAGCTAGCATTTAGCTTAGCGTTTGCTAGCTAGCAGTAGCTTACCTGTAATGTTGACGTTGTCATTTCATCTCACTTTACTGCTCTTCGCCCAGATTTCTAGCCTCTGACCCTTCCTAAAGGTGGATATGTGAAGAACTGAAATCGCTAGCCGCCCTATTTTTTCAGGGATGGGTTTTAAGTGACATGACAGAACGGGACAGCGGCTAATGCGGTAGCCAGCAAAGATGACAGCTCTCCCCGACAAACCTCAGCGACGCTGCAGCCTTCAACAAGACTTTTCCGGTTGAGATTTTCAGTGTCACAGAAAATGGAAACTGTATAATAAAGTTTTTATTAGCAGACTCAAGTCCATATGAATCACAAATAAAATACATATAAAACACACAACTAGTAAATAAATAAGTACATAAAAAAACACAGATCACCTAAACTACATACAGACATTTCATCCAGTGCATCCTTAAACTGGATGAGTAACGGGCACAACTCTGGAGGGGATCTGAGAGAGCCACCACAAGTGCATTTGTGGAGACATCCAGGCGCTGCAAGAACTTATACATATAATTCCTCAACAGCGCCTTGAATGTCCTCACCCCAGCAGAGACAAACATTAAACTGGCACTTCCTCCTCTGGGAACCTTGAGTACTATTCTCATAGCATCATTGTATGCAACTTGTAATTTTCGGATGGCTGATTTTTTATAAGATGACCACAAATGGGCCATATAGAGTGGTGTACAATATGCTTTAAAAAGGGACCCCTTTACTGACCTAGAACAAAAACCAAATTTACGTGCAATTATGTTGGCCTGTGCATGTAACTTGCAACATTGTCTGTATATATCCTCATCATCGCACATATCATCCCTTAAAATATAACCAAGATATTTAATCTGATGGCAAACATCAAGCCTCCTATTACAAAGCTTAAAAACTGGAAAATTCAGCGATTTATCCTGCTTAATTTTACAGATTAGGACTACACTCTTGCTGGCATTATACTTTATGTCGTATTCCTCCCCGTATTCTGCACATATATTAAGAAGTTGCTGTAGCCCAGCACTACTTGGACTAAAAGTGACAAGATCATCTGCATACATCAGATGGTTCACCAGCAAACCCCCAACAAGACAACCAGTTCTGCAGGCTTTTAATCGCTCAGACAGCTCATTTATATATAAGTTAAATAGGACAGGGGACAAAATTCCCCCCTGCCTCACTCCATTGGACACTCCAAATGAGGCAGATATACAACCCCCCCATTTGATATGCAATTTCTGGTGTGCATACCAGTAGGCAAGAACCCTCACAATGTACCCAGGCACTCCCTGTTTTTTTAACTTAATAAATAGCTTTTTATGATTCACTCTATCAAATGCTTTAGAAGCATCAATAAAACACATAAGAACAGAGGAGTTTTTAGCCTTGTAAAGATTCACTATTTCTTTGAGAGCATATACACACATGTCAGCACCATGCTGTGGTTTAAAGCCAAACTGGTTGTCAGTAGAGGTGATATACTCACTAACTCTATCAAACAGGATTCTTTCAATAACCTTAGACAGAACACTAGCTAGTGCTATGGGTCTATAATTATCCAGAGAACCAATTTTACCACTTCTATTCTTTATAACAGGCACAAGCAAGATGGACATCATTGAGTCCGGTAATACACCATGGATCATACAGCCAGTGAAGTTAAGAGCTAAAAGAGGAGCAAGCCTTGGACTAGCATACTTCAAATGCTCAGTAATAATGGAGTCCATGCCACATGCTTTATTATTAGGCATTTTTTGAAGGGCATTATACACTTCGTGAATCTTAATATGTATCAGTTCTTCACTCGGAACCACCTCCTCCTCATATAAATCACCTTTCATGCAATTAAACAAAGAACTGTAATACTGTCTCCATAAAGTCACAATATTATCTTCACCCGAGATCCCTTCAACAGTACATGGAAGAGAAGGTTGACTACAATTGAGGGATCTTACTTCTTTCCAGAAATCTGATATATTATTGCAGAACATTTTGTTAGCCATAGCGTCAGCTCTCAGAGCCTGCTCATTTTTTGATATAAATCGCACAGCATATTTAAACCTGGCATTGGTCATTTTTTTGTACTCAAGCTCAGGGCCCTGTCTCGGTTTTCCAGCCAGGACCCAGAGTCTATATGCTTCCCGAGCATCAGCATGATACTGAGCTACATATTCATTCCAGCCAGGTCTAGTCTTGTACTTCCTATCACACTTCCGTTTTTGAAATGGTTTCCCCGCATTAATTAGAGCAGCCACTACTGCATCATACATGGAACAAAGGTCACTTTTATGTTCCTTTAGTTGGCAGTTGACATCCTGACACAGAATGGTCTCCTTAGGTAAATTAACTGTACTTTAATATCTGTCTGTATTTTCATAGTAATCGCGGAGATCCTCTTCAGTAAGAGTTGTCCAATCTAACTTTGCCACATGAACATTGTCAGGAGAGCTACCTCTATTTACTATTGATGGTAGACTTTCAACCTTTACTTCAAAAGCAAAGGGGATATGATCTGTTAATGCTAGCCCATACTTGATAGACATATTTTCTAATGCTGCATGACCATCAACTGTAATGAAGCAATGATCAAGCCAAGATGTACTATGCCAGGCTTCACTGATATATGTATAACTATCTGCCGGCAACAACACCTTGCTTGACAAAATATAACCATTTTCTTCACAGAAATGGGTCAAATGATGAGCAAATGAAGAGCCAATATCTGTAGCATCAGCATTCAAGTCTCCCACAACGTACACGTTACAGGTGCACTTGTCTTGTATAAAAGCATGAATAAAAGCCAGCCTATTGAGGTATTCATCCTCATTCTCACGAGACTCATATGGTGTATATACATTTAAAATATAAAAACTGTGTTGTTTGTCAGTAACTTGTAAACCAATACACCAATCCATATTCAGCCGAATGGGCTTTATGAGTGCATCAAACTTCTGATTCCAAAACACAGCCACTCCTCCGGGGATTCTACCTCTGACTATAGTTTTGCTAAGATCCGTAGTTGACTCTCCCACTCCCAAAAAATCTTTGTGAAGAGAGTTCAATTTCTCCAGATCTTGCTTAGCTAAAAATGTCTCTTGCAAACATAAAATATCACAATCAGCGAACAGAGTGTCCACAACGAGACGCCGAGCCCTATCCCCTGCACACTGACCTAAACGTAAGCCACGACAGTTATAGGACTGCACTCGGACGGACATTTTCAAACTGAAGAGCTTGCACCAAGGGCATCACCTCCTTCCACCGCAGATGTCACATTTGACCCAGCACCATAGGCCTTGCGTGGCTCATAATATCGACGGACCAAAGCTCCCTCTGGCCAAAGCTCAGGAGTGTACATTTCACTGACGTCATTACATTCGGCAGTCACTTTAAATGATCCAACCCTGCTGTGCGCGCTATCAATTTTCTGGCAGGTGATCTCCCTGTTTAATTTGCCTTTAAGATATGCTGCAAGAGTCTCTGGATCCAGGTCTGGGGAAAATCTCGTGACAAATACACTCACCAATTTAGTCTTTACAGTTTTTATAGTACTCACAGCTCCAGTACCAATAACAGACGCATGTGGTCTCCCTTTACGACCAGTGGAACCAGTACGCGCATCCAAGCCTGCAGTGAATTGTGTCCTTTTCCGAGGTCGGTTTTTCTTCACAACTTCAGACCAGCGTAAAGAACCTGTGGCAGATTCTGGTCCCACTGGATCCCTCTCCGATGCACCGATCCCATCAGTATGACCTGAGGCTATGATCAAAGCCTCATCGTGTCTGCGGCGCTCAGGTTTGAGGTGCTGCTCCGACCCATCCCTCAGCGACTTTGAGCTCGGTGGACCAGTTCCGAGAACCAAGCTGCGTTCATCACCACGTTCCCCCACTGGCTCCACGGGGCGATCCCCACGGCGAGAATCAGTCTCCAGCCTTAGAGTCCTCTCATCCGTCGCACCAACCTGGTTCTCCAGTGTAGTCACCCGGCGATTAATTTCCACTGCTTCGGCACGGATGTGCTCACAAACCGCCGTCTGGGTCTGGGCAATGTGTTTCAGTACACCAACTTCAGCATGTAGTTGTTCCATTCTCCGAAGTAAACAGGAAACATCCAAACTGGAAAACGTCACCGGAGGCAGCTCGTCCAAGTAGTAAGACACAAAACGAGGGATATCATTCCCGCATTCATTTAGCACCTTAAGGCAGAGTTTGATATTGTTTGCATCTTTGTGCTGGCCTTTATAAGCCACACAACGCTGCGTCGTACCAGGACACAGCTCAAACAAAACTTTCTTTGAAGCCTCAATCCCTTCTGAGTCAAATGTGTTTGTTGCCAACAAAACAATCTCATCTTGACTTAAAGTCTTAATTTTTACGGCAAGAAAATTAAGGAGTTCATCTTCTACAATCACCTTGCCATCAGCTGTCCGAAATACCTCAGGTTTGGATCGCGATCGTTTAAAAGCAAGTGCTGAATGAGCTTGTGTTTCCAAGCCACTTGCCGTGCCCGCCATCAACAGTTATGGGCGAAACTTCCGTCGCAACCAGTAACTTCGCAAGAAAGTGTATACCCTTAACATAAATCTGTTTATCAAACTCATCAGAAATATATTATGGCCTAGCTTTACTAAATTATTTTATCATGGACTTGTAGATATCGACAAATTATATGTGTTTAATTTGAAGAAATTAGTTGCGAATATCCGGTTCTGTGGGTTAAAAAAAACACAACTTGACGACTGTTAACGTCGTCTTCTTCTTCTTCTTCTTCTTCTTCTTCTTTGGGTTAGGCAGATTAAACGCATCTATGGCGTATTGCTGCCATCCACAGGTCAGAGGTGCCACAAAAAAATATAAATCTAAGTACAGACAGACCTAGATCCTAGATCCGCTTATATATATTTATCCGATGCAAAAATCCCACCACTTTTTTGAGTTTATCCCAACTATCCAATTGCAGCAATGTCTGTACACTAAAAACTGTCATGCCAAGAGCTCCCAGCTCTCTAAACATTCTCCGCCTTTTCTGTTAACGTCAATGGTGGATGTTCAATTTACTGGAACTACTGCCACCTAGCGACCAAATACGTGTAACTACACTCATTACTTTAAGTGTGCATAGGATTAAAACAATTACAAGATTATACTCCACAATTTAAATATTTCTATTTACAATTTAATTACAAAATTAAAAATCATTTTGCTGCAAGGATGGAGGTGTGTGTGTGTGAGAGAGAGAGTATTGTAGGGGGTGTAGTGATGAACTACAGGGGGCTGTTGGGGAAGAAGCTGTCTCTGAGTCTGTCTGTGGTGGTCTGTGGAGCCCAAAATCCCCTGAGCTGTCCTCACCAGCTGGGCTAAGCTCCTCTGGTCCTGTGCAGCTGCCGTACCATCACTCTGAGACACAGGATGCTCTCCATGGAGGTTCTGTAGAAGTTCACCAGCAGCTGAGAAGAGAGTCCCGTCGCTTCACCTTCCTGAGGAAGAGGAGCTGTTGTTGGCCTTCTTCACCAGGTGGAAAGTGTTTACAGTCCAGGAGAGGTCAGAGGAAATGTGGATGTCCAGGAACTTCATGCTGTCCACTCGCTCCACTGCCTCTCCGTGGATGAAGAGGGGAGCGCGCTCAGTCTTCCTGGACCTCCTGGAATCTACTAGGACCTCCCTGGTCTTGTTGATACGAACCAGATTGTTCCTGGACCAGCATTATCTGAGACTCTGGACCTCTTCTCTGTAGTGGTCTCATCATTGTTGGATATGAGACCCACCACTGTGGGATTGTCTGCAGACTTCCCAGCCGTGGTGGTGGGTGGATGGCAGAGCAGTCCTGTGTGAAGAGGGGGAAGAGAGAGCCAAGCACACAACCCTGCAGCGTTCCAGCGGTGAGGATCAGTGGTGAAGATGCTGACTTCCCTATCCTCACCACCTGGACCTGAAGGTGAGGAAGTCCCTGATCCAGGTGCAGAGTGATGCTGGCAGACCAGGTTTTGGAGCTTCAGGACCAGCAGGGCCGGGAGAACGGTGTTAAAGGCTGAGCTGAAGTCCACAAAAAGCGTCCTAACACGGGTGTTACTGTAGGTGATTCAGGACCATGTGAAGCGCTATGGAGACAACATCCTCCTGAAAAAATTTCCACATTCATCTACAGGTTTTCTGACTTCAGTAACGAAAAGAAAGGGAAGGGACAGAGCATTTGGTAAGTTTAGGGTCAGAGCTGTTAATAAATGCTGGTAAAGGCTGACCATGGACCCTACATCCCTTAGACAATATGATGCATCTTCTCAGCAGAACCAGCGAGTTACTCCATGTGTGTGAGATGGACGGGTGATGGATGGATGGATGAGAAATTGATTGAAGTTACAGTCAGGTCTGAGCAGGGTGTACTTTTCATGTTTAGTAGTATAATAAATGAAAGGTGTTAAGAAAATGAAACCAGTGTGATTTATAATGGCTTTATTGGTATTTACATGTGAGATAACTACATTGCTATAATACATCGTATACTGTATCTTGGAAGCAAGTCTAAAATACTTTGCATATGACAAATTGTTGCAGCAGCATTTTGTCCTTCTGTGACTTTTCAGGATCTTGATTGTGTAGGACGCAAGCTGCCACAGTTAATACCTTTGGTTCCAACAACCCCTTCTTTGAAGAGTTGCATAGACAGGAAAGCCATGACTTAGAGCAGAAAAAGGAAGGAGGTTTGTATTTCCAATTTTAGGGATCCGACAGGTTAGTTGAAGGACGGCCTGTAGCTTGTTCAAGGTTGACCGATTTCACACAAACAGATCAGGTGACAGCCAGATGATGGACGTGAAACTGAAAGCTTTGTCTAAAACATCACAAGTTCCTCAAATGTAGCTGAACAGACCTCAAACCTCCCACAAACTAGTGATGGTAAATGGTCCGTATTTATAAAGCGCTTTACTGTACCTGGCACGATACCCAAAGCGCTTTACATCATACATCACATTCACCCATTCACACACACATTCACACACTGATGTCGGAAGCTGCCATGCAAGGCGCTCAACCATCCATCAGGAGCAATTAGGGGTTTGGTGTCTTGCCCAAGGACACCTCGACTTGGCCGAGGATCGAACCGGCAACCCTCGGGTTACGAGACGACCGCTCTACCTTGCTGAGCCACGCCGCCCCCATGATGTTTAAAAGGAAGCTAAATCTACTTCTGCTTTAATCCAATCAGAAGGACTCAATAATGCTGTGGTTTTACTTTCCTTTTAAAAAGCCATAAAACGTTAGAAAGGACATCAAGTTCAGAGGGTTCAGGAGGGGGACTGTGCTCCTTGTCCGCATGGTCAGTGGACACAATGAGACATTGTCCGAGGTCCAGAAGAACAGAAGCCTTGCTGAACAGTAACTGAGCTACATGAACCAGCTGAAGACAACAACAATACGTTCATTACAATCATTTAGAGGTCAAGTCCTAACGCAAGACTAAGTAAAAACAGGAGGGCTGTCATCTATGTATGGATCAGGTCACCTCAATTAGAAAAAAAGTAATCGTTTTCATGGTTTATTTTCACTATTTTCTTTCCTTTTATCTTTTTTTATGAAAGTCATTATGTCTTACATGATCTCCCACAAGCTTTCATATCCGTCTTCATCAGAGTTTCCCCATATAGTCTAGTTTATATGGTCTGTTAGCAACATAACGTCAGGTTGTAACACTGCTAAGAGATAATCACTCGACATAAAAATAATCTCATTTCATTGTGGGACGGTTGGCAGGCAGTTAACTTAATTCAAAATAGGGCTTTGTCAATGCATCTTTTGCATTAATTTTAGTGTAAACAAAAGTCTGACATTTATTTTATGTGGCGATATGGCTAGTTTCATAGCCTTAGCTCAGGGTAGTTTTATAGCCTTAGCTAAAGCTAGTTTTATAGCCTTAGCTAAAGCTAGTTTCATAGCCTTAGCTAAAGCTAGTTTTATAGCCTTAGCTAAAGCTAGTTTTATAGCCTTAGCTAAAGCTAGTTTCATAGCCTTAGCTAAAGCTAGTTTTATAGCCTTAGCTAAAGCTAGTTTCATAGCCTTAGCTAAAGCTAGTTTCATAGCCTTAGCTAAAGCTAGTTTTATAGCCTTAGCTAAAGCTAGTTTCATAGCCTTAGCTAAAGCTAGTTTCATAGCCTTAGCTAAAGCTAGTTTTATAGCCTTAGCTAAAGCTAGTTTCATAGCCTTAGCTAAAGCTAGTTTTATAGCCTTAGCTAAAGCTAGTTTTATAGCCTTAGCTAAAGCTAGTTTTATAGCCTTAGCGAAAGCTAGTTTTATAGCCTTAGCTAAAGCTAGTTTTATAGCCTTAGCTAAAGCTAGTTTTATAGCCTTAGCTAAAGCTAGTTTTATAGCCTTAGCGAAAGCTAGTTTTATAGCCTTAGCGAAAGCTAGTTTTATAGCCTTAGCTAAAGCTAGTTTTATAGCCTTAGCTAAAGCTAGTTTTATAGCCTTAGCGAAAGCTAGTTTTATAGCCTTAGCTAAAGCTAGTTTCATAGCCTTAGCTAAAGCTAGTTTTATAGCCTTAGCTAAAGCTAGTTTTATAGCCTTAGCTAAAGCTAGTTTTATAGCCTTAGCTAAAGCTAGTTTTATAGCCTTAGCTAGCATTGCCTGTAGTTGAAAATCACACTGTTATAACCATCAAACCTTGTAAGGATGAAGACAGTAAAATGAGGTTGAAAAATTGGTGGATCATTTTCACAAACGTTCTTTGGTTTTCTGAAATTCTTAGTGACATTAATGGCAGGTGAGTTTTAATGGAACTGCTGCAGACACTAAAAAGGCTTAAATCTAAAACATTTCACTGTCAGCGTACACCAAACATGGGGTATTTTCTAATTTTACTCTGCAAATGTTGCAGGGTGTGAAGTGAAATCAGCTCATTGGTTTCTGATTTTGTGAACATGAAAGTAAGAAATCTGTTGTTTGAATTTTCTTTTTTGAGGCGATGGAAACAAAAGGCCAAGACGGGATGAAAGGCATTGCATCCGAAGTCGCTGCAGGGTTTGTAGGAGGTGAGCTGTTGTTAAAACGTCAAGTGAAGGTCTAACTTTAGGACGAGCCTGTTAAACCGTCCTCTGCCAGAGATCGTTGTTAAAATGAGATGAGGAAGTGGACAGATAGAAGGAGAAGGTGTGAAAGAGGGGCGGTAACATACTATCATGTGATACAGGGCTCAATGTCAGAGTCATGCTGTCAGGAGATATACAGATAAAAAACAAACACAGTAACATGATTTCCACTACAGGAGTAATATTGCTTGTGCAGGTCTGAAGCTTAAATCATCTCATTATGTGTAATAAAAAAGAAAGATTATAAAGAGCATCTTTCTCTACATGTAAAAAGGCACAGTTGGTGATCCTGATTATAACAGTAGTTTGGGATGATGTGCAGACACACACATCATCCTTCATTCACAATCTCTGCTCAGGTAACTGCACTGCCACTCTAAAAATGCATTTTTCCTCCACGCATACACACAATAAAAAGAGCTCAAAGTACATTAGAAGGCTGTTATGGATTGATAGGCAGAGTAAAAACATGCAGCATTTACCAATCAGTGCTTAGCTGTTTTAACTACTGGACTAAAAACCTTTGTTTCTTTGAAATATTTCACTAACACTGACAGGACACATGCTGCAACCTAAGAAGAGCATCCCTGCATCCTTATGCTGCATCCTGTCTGAGCTGGAACCTCACCATGTGGAATGTTATGAGACTGTTAACAGCTATTTTCTTTTTTGCTTACAGAAGTAATCGTTTTCAAAGTCATGACTTGAAGCTAAGTGCCACTTCCTTTGCTTGGCCTCGCAGCGCAGACGGCTGCAGGAGTCCGAGAGAAAGGCACATTTTTAAAAACTATCACCAGAACGACTCATGGGTTAAACTTCAGCTGTCAATGGGAAAACTGGGAAAGTAGATAAAATCTAAAAAGAAATCCTGGTGTCTGCGCTGCTTCTGTTGGGTTCTTCACGTCAGAAGGCCCATGCGAGTGAGCTTGGCCGACAGGAAGGAGTGGAGGACGAACACCACCGGCTTCGGACCCGAGTGGAGGTCGAACACCTGCAGGAAGGACGAAGGAAGGAAGGTTAAAAAGGAATAAAGGAAAGAGAAAAAAAAATACAACAGGAAAAGAGAGAGACGGAGGCCTATAAAAGGTAGATTTGCTTTAAAATAAAAAGGGAAAAAGGCAGATATTACTAAAGAGGAAAAACCTGGAAGGAACAAGAGACCAGAAAGACTAAAACTATTGCAGCTGGAATGTTTATCTGCTCTGAATGGATCGAAAAACAATGGATGGATGGATGGATGATGGATGGATGGATGGATGGATAGATGATAGATGGATGGATGGATGTATGATGGATAGATGGATGGATGGATGGATGGATGGATGGATGGATGACTGATTGAATGAATGGATGGATGGATGGATGGATGTATGATGGATGGATGGATGGATGGATGGACTTATGATGGATGGATGGATGGATGGATGATGGATGGATGGATGGACTTATGATGGATGTATGGATGGATGGATGGATGGACTTATGATGGATGGATGGATGGACTTATGATGGATGGATGGATGGATGGACTTATGATGGATGGATGGATGGATGATGGATGGATGGATGGACTTATGATGGATGTATGGATGGATGGATGGATGGACTTATGATGGATGGATGGATGGACTTATGATGGATGTATGGATGGATGGATGTATGATGGATGTATGGATGGATGGATGGATGGACTTATGATGGATGTATGGATGGATGGATGTATGATGGATGTATGGATGGATGGATGGATGGACTTATGATGGATGTATGGATGGATGGACAGATATTACTAAAGAGGAAAAACCTGGAAGGAACAAGAGACCAGAAAGACTAAAACTATGGCAGCTGGAATGTTTATCTGCTCTGAATGGATCGAAAAACAATGGATGGATGGATGGATGATGGATGGATGGATGGATGGATAGATGATAGATGGATGGATGGATGTATGATGGATGGATGGATGGATGGATGGATGATTGATTGAATGAATGGATGGATGGATGGATGGATGGATGATGGATGGATGGATGGATGGATGGATGGACTTATGATGGATGGATGGATGATGGATGGATGGATGGACTTATGATGGATGGATGGATGGACTTATGATGGATGGATGGATGGATGATGGATGGATGGATGGATGGATGGATGATGGATGGATGGATGGATGATGGATGGATGGATGGACTTATGATGGATGGATGGATGGACTTATGATGGATGTATGGATGGATGGATGTATGATGGATGTATGGATGGATGGATGGATGGACTTATGATGGATGGATGATGGATGGATGTATGATGGATGGATGGATGGATGATGGATGGATGGACTTATGATGGATGGATGGATGGATGATGGATGGATGGATGGACTTATGATGGATGTATGGATGGATGGATGGACTTATGATGGATGTATGATGGATGTATGATGGATGGATGATGGATGGATGGACTTATGATGGATGGATGATGGATGGATGGACTTATGATGGATGGATGGAGGAGGAAGTGAAAACGTATCTCATATCTCAGCTCATGCAGAAGCAGGTCTGATGTGAGGTTTTTTCTTACTGACTGTCAGAAGCTGCAGTTCTAAAACAAACTCGTGTAACATCGTCTGTTCTGATGAACTCACCATTTCACCCTCTGGGCCGCCAAAGTCAAGATAAAGGTTGCGAATTCCGTCGTCTGCGGACATCTTCAGCTTCTCGTAGGGGTATCTGTAAAGCACAGCGCCCCCCGGGGGGTCGGCCGGCTCCCTGGTCACAGTGAAGCCCTTTTCATAGTGCAGCGTCAGCCGGACATCCTGCCTGTTCAACGTGCAGCCTAAAAGAGAAAAACCCAGAAAACAAGAAGATGCTAACGGACGAGCACGTTCAGCTTTTTACAAAACCAATAAAAAACATGCTGCAGGAGTCCAGCTGTTACCAGAGCAGCTCATTAAAGACGGATTATTGTTTAAACAGGCTCCAAAATAAAGTTCTGGGACTCAAACGTTCGAATTCTGTTTGCAAACCTGAACAAACTGATCCAAATACTAAAGGGAAACAAGTCCAGTTCACATAATTAACAATGTTCATCATATCCAAGACAGGAAAGAAAGCCAGTTCAGTGCAGCATGACTCGGAAAGCGTTTCCATGTGTTACAGGATGTTCCTGCATGGCTGGGGAGGGAGAATAGAAGCAGGCGGAGGCTCTTCCACCAGCCAACCATTGTTCTGCCCCCCCTACCAACACAGAGCTGCTTGCCTGCCAGGCATTTAAAGATCTTTACAGAGTTTACTTCAATTTTGCTCAAAGAAGAATCCTGCAGACGGGTATAATCCGGGTCTAGCAGGTCCTCTGATACACCATGTACACACAAGCCCGGCATCCCAGAACCAGCTCAGTCAGCACGGTCGTAGCTTCCAGGCCTGAGGTGCTGTCCGTATGGTTTTCAGTTAACATCCAGACAGTCCAACTCCAGATATCTTTTTACTGATCAGTGTTTTTCTGTTACACGTTAAGCTGCAGCTAAGTGTCTTCTATGTGGAAAACGATCATGTTCTGATCCACTTACTGCTTCTGACTTCGTATGTCTGCTGTCTCTGAGAGCAGCTGGACCAACTCAGCTGAAGTTGGATTGAAAGTTTTGGCTCCAGGTTTCAGGGATTCACAAATTAAAAAGAAGATAAAGATTGAAGCTTCCGCTCAGACTGCTGCAGGGCCACCTACCGATAGAGACTTCCTGGATGAGCTCGGCAGCAGCATGCGCCCCCTGCACCAGAGCTCGCGTCCATGACGACAGATCCCAGTGAGTCTCCACTCTGAAGATGTGGGACTCGATGCCCCGCCCAGTGCCGGTCCGAGTGGCGAACACGAGGTCCGATCCTTGGGAGGGAGAACCCCGGGCACCCCCAGAATGAACCAGTCTGGATGAAAGACACATGAACAGAGAGACAGCTGCAGACCAGTTCTGGTCCAGAGGAGGCTGGGTTGACGTCTGGATTTCTTTCCTCCCACAAAAACCAGGTGACCTTTCATAACCCAGCACTTTGATCCTTCAGTACATCACTACTCTCCAGTCTGATCCACGTCTTCCTTTTCCTGATCAGTTTCTTCAGGACCTTGTTCTAATCTAAGCTGTTTTGGAGTCATGTGTTGGGGTTTTTAGAAAAATCTGGCTCCAACCGAAGGTCAGATGCGCCATAAATATGTTTAAAATGTCCAGATTCCTCATCTCTTATCACTGTATAATTAGTTTGGACACTATACCTTAATCACCACCTTCATGGTGCATTCAAGTGCACTTAGTAAATTCACAACTCTGTCCACAAACAGCAACGCGTCTCTTCATGTTCTGCAGGTCTACCTGCAGCAGGAGTTCTGAGTGAGAGAACAGGAACAGATGAGCCAGGTTCTGGTTCTGGTTTGGTCCAGGCTCGTGGACATTCGCATTCTCAAATGCAGAAAGCAGCATTTCAGGACTCCAATGCAGGTGAGAACCTGCTTTAAGATGAGCACAGGTAGGTTAACAGGTAAGCTTAAGTTCATCACAATGATCCAGAGAATAAAGCTTTATCTAAAATCTAAAAGCTCTGGACAGAAACGTCAGCATGAGCCATGACGTTATATTAGAGTAAGAAAAAGCTTAAAACTGACTTTGATGGAGAAAATGAGGAACACTAATGAAAGAACTGAACAGGTGGAACAATATGCAGAGAAAGTTTTGAGAAAAGTTCAGAAATAAATTCTGGAACAATTTCTTCTTGTTTTCTACAGAAATTCCAGTTTTACTGTCTGTTCACACCTGGGGAGTAAAACCACTTCTGGCCTTTATTTTATTTCTCTTTTATTTGATCTATTAATTTGCTTTTATTCACTCAAATTTATTTCTATATTATTTTTTAATATTAATTTTGTTCCAGTCTTTAGGTTTTTTTTTTTGCTGTACTTTTTTAGTTTTTTAGAGATTGTGACTAAATCCCGGGGTAAAGGCTTCGTGGGGTGTTGGTGGGAAACACCTGCCGTGGTTACCTGGTGGCGAGCAGCGGGTGTGTCAGCAGGGGTCCGGACCACGACTCTCTGCTCCACGGAACACATTCAAACAGCAGGATGTCCTTCTCCGTCAGCGCCATCACCACCGGCCGGTGCTGCTGCCGGCCACCTTCCAGCTGGACCTGTAGAGGACAGTCAGGATGTCGGTGAAGTTCCAGCGACAGCTGAGGCTGGTAACGACCTCCTGTATGTTGCAGAGCTGCAGAAGCCTCTGCCTGAACATGCTTCTATGTTTGCTGATGGTTTGTTTGTACAGCACCAGACATGATCCTCATTTCTCTGACTCTGACCCATGCTCTGACTACAGATTCTCGCCTAATCCGGAGAATCCTGAAATCTGCGTTCCTGAGTTCGATCGTTGCCTGTTTACGTTTTTGGATCGTGGACTGGAGCTTTAACTGTAACTTCCCCGTGATCAGGCTGCCATCCCAGAGTCCTCTGCCAACCACCATCTTTAAACTTCTGCTCAATAAATCTGAATTTCCGGATCCTCAGTGTTACCTGTTGCAACATAATCTGTTCATACCAATTAATTTTGCTCCAGTTAAACCAAACTCGCATTAGTCCAGTTTATAAAAACTGGACTAAACATTAGACAGGTGAGGGTGGAGGGCAGGTGACTGGATAGGGTGGTTGGGTGGGTGGAGAGTAGCCTGAGTGGGCTGGGAGGGGTGGTGTCCTATATAGGGTGGGCGTGGATGCGGAATGCTCATGATCCTTAGATGTATGTTTAGGAAGCTGAATGCATGTGTTGTACATGTGTATGTTTTTTATTATTATTTATTATTATATTATGATTATTAATAAAATAATAATAATAATAATAACAACAATGTTACTACTGGTACTCCCCTCCCTCCAGGGTGTGGAGCTATTCGGGGGGTGCTGTGGGTCTCTGGCTTGGTGGGGATCGTCCTGCCCTGGGAGGGGTCCTGGGAAATAAAGGAGCCTACTGCCACCAATGGGGCGGCTCATGTTCCCGGGGGAGGTTCCCTTTTTCCCGGTCATGCCACTCCTCACACCCCTCCCTCCCCTGCTCTTGCATTTACATCCACACACTTGGGGCTTTGGGGAGCGTGCACGTTACACGGGTTGTGGTGGAGAGGCCTCGTGGCTGCTTCTCCTGCACCGTGGGATGGCTTACTCCTCAATTTTAATCACACTTAGTCATCTTTATATGAAAACAAGGACACTACAAAAACAGACACACAAGGCTTTTGGGGGGGGGGGGGGCTGTGTGGTATATGGTGGGCGGGGCTCCTTGAGCGGTCTTCCTGGAGGGTGTCACCACCAGAGCTGCACGGGTGTCTGCCCCTCAGTGTTATCAACTTTAACTGTTTTACAAACACACACCATCCAAACACCAGGGGGGTGAGGGGGGTTTCCTGGGGGCTGCCTGGGGCGGGGAATGGTTTGGTCTGCTGGCTTGAGGTCCGGGCTGGCATCACCGCTGTGTGATGTGTGTCTGTATGGGCATCTGTGTTGGACACGGGTGAGGGGTGAATGTATCTGGATGTTGGGGTGGAGGACAGAATGGATGAAGTGGAGGTGTGTACGGTTGTTGTTGTGGCTGTCTGGGACTTCCTGCCCTCTGGCTCACTTGGGCTGCTCCCTCAAAGGTTGGTGGAGCCTAGTGGCTGGATGGGATTAGGGGGGCTGGACTGGGATGGTGGCATGGATATGGATTGGGAGGGATGGTTGGTTGGGGTACGAATTTGGAGGTGTGGAACGTGTTGGGGGGTGGGGGATGGGTTAGACTGGGGTGTAATTTTAGAGGGATGGGTGGGATTGAGGGGCATTGTGATCTCTGGAGTGCCTGGTTGGAGGTGCTAGGACGGGCGCTGGCCCAGGGTTGGTGACTGTCCACCCGGGTGTCAGCCCGGGCCTTCCCTGGGGTGGTAGGTGGCCCTTGGCGGCCTCATGCATAGGAGGCCGGTGACCTTCCTCCACCTCCTTCTGGTCTCTGTGGTGGCTCCTGGTTGCCCGGGGCCCTCCTGGTCTGCCTCTGATCCTTGGAAGGGGTGCGGTTGCATATGCGTGATCACTCAGCACAACTCACCCCAAATGCTTAATACACACCCCTACACACACACACACACACATCCTGTCACGATAAGCAATAAGTCAATTATTGCACGGTAAGAAAAAATGAGTGCGATAGGTTTGCAGGCCGCGATAGTTTTCATTGGATTTTTTTTCTATCTTATGTTACCACAGACCATGTATGACAGCAGGTTTCACTACGGAGAATCTGGACTGAACACTCTGGTTTCTGAGGAGTGATCTCTCTCATGTCATACGTGACAGCAGCAGGAGACCGTGGTGAAGCACTAACCTGTACGAGCCGGTACACCATGTTTGGTTTGCAGGGCTGCCAACTGTCACGCATCAGCTGTGGGGTTCGCGCATTTGAGTGGCTTCTTACGCAAAACCTCTGATTTCTCACTCTGGAATACACAAGAGCGATGCCGGCTAATGGAGAGGTTCAGGAGGATTCTCAGTGGGTCGCGTTACCTTTGAGCTGCGTTACCTTTGGGCCGCTGTTCTGGTGTATGTTTGATATGCGCAGCGTTGCAGCGTCGTGTCGCAGCGTCGTGTCGCAGCATGGCATCACAGCAGCTCGGGCCGCGCTACTTTTGGGCCGCGCTACTTTTGGGCTGCGCTACCCTCGGGCCACACTACCCTCGGGCCGCGCTACCTTTGAGCCGCGTTACCTTCAGGCCGCTGTTCCGGCGTATGTTTGATAAGCGCAGTGTTGCAGCATCGTGTTGCAGTGTGGCGTCACAGCAGCTCAGGCCATGCTACCTTCGGGCCGCCTTACTTTTGGGCCATGTTACTTTTGGGCCGCGTTACTTTTGGGCCGCGTTACTTTTGGGCCGCGTTACTTTTGGGCCGCGTTACTTTTGGGCCGCGTTACTTTTGGGCCGCGTTACTTTTGGGCCATGTTACTTTTGGGCCGCGTTACTTTTGAGCCGCGTTACTTTTGGGCCATGTTACTTTTGGGCCGCGTTACTTTTGGGCCGCGTTACTTTTGGGCCATGTTACTTTTGGGCCGCGTTACTTTTGGGCCGCGTTACTTTTGGGCCGCGTTACTTTTGGGCCATGTTACTTTTGGGCCGCGTTACTTTTGGGCCATGTTACTTTTGGGCCGCGTTACTTTTGGGCCATGTTACTTTTGGGCCGTGTTACTTTTGGGCCATGTTACTTTTGGGCCGCACTACTTTTGGGCCTCCGTCTGTACACATCTAAGACAACACTGAGGCTTTCCAGGCAAACCTGTGATCCAACATATTTTCATCTAAAAAGGGATAATATGATCATTTACCTCCGGCACCTACAAACACACAAATAAATAACATTTATGGATAACTATAAATCAGCTCTTCAGGCTGGATTTGACTCAATGACCAGAACTTGGTGTGAGCATCGTGGTAAAATCAGAGTGTTAGTCTGAGTCATGACTTGAGTGCCAGCCAATCAGAGGGCATGATTGTGCGCCTGAGTGTCTTCTGAAGCTAGTTCATGAAAACCTTCCTGTGTGCCACCCTGGCTGTTAGAGCGAAAAAGCCAGCATTTGTGGCTGAAGTAAAGTAATCAGACTACACCTAAAACCCACTTGGATTTCTTTTTGAGAACATGTGGTTGAATTATAGCTTTGGAAGAACTGGAAACACCATTTCCATACTACCATGGAGGTTTGTGCCAGTTACCCAGAAAAATATACCTGTTCAGCCAGCCAGCCGATGTGTTTGAGGTGAGGGTGTGTGGAGGCTGCAGACGAAGCCCCCAGGTAGGCGTTGATGTGTGCCAGGGTCTGTGGCAGCAGCGCGGCTATGTTGGTGTGGATGGCAGTGAACCAGGAGCTGGCGGTGGTCCCGTCTTTACAGCGCAGCACCACTGTGTGCTGGCCGTCTGGGGAATGGAGCTCCAGCAGTCTACAGAGCAGAAACAATAGCTTCATCAGAGCAACAATCACCAGGGTTAATAAAAAAAAACACTTTAGACCCTTTAACCTACAGGCAGAGTCGTTTCAGTCAAAAACAAGCTGCTATTTACTCTTTAAAGCCCCACCCAAGAAGTAATGGGCGAAAAATTTTCATTTTTCAATAATCTGAGGTCCACCAGGGGGCAGAAGACGAGTATCAGATATACAACAGGGTTTCTAAAAAGCTGCCATGAAGCGATGCTAAAGGTAGGGCTGCTCGACTTCGGCGAAATGATTTTGACTTAAATCTCGATTATTTAACACAGTTATTAATTATTAACTTTAATAATGTGAATTTCCGTCCATCCATCCATCTATGTGTGTGTATATATACAATTCTCTGGCATGATTTTTCACAAAACTTTAACAAAACAAGAAAAAACTGGACCAAGTTGAGGTGTGGACCAGGTCAATGTTCATTTAAAACCTTTTAAAATGACCTTATTGCACACTGAACCTGGAACTAACAGCCTGTTAGTTCTTACCTATAAAACAACATTAATCATTAAATATAAAATTAAAAAAGTCTGTTCAGATCTGGTATGTTCATTTCTTGTGGCTCTATTTGCATTTTTTCCAGTCATTCCAACTGAAAACATTTTCAACAGACATTCCTTATAAAATGTGGTTATAGCAGAAGAAGAAACAAAGAATTAAACTGCACTGAACGGCAGCCTTGTTTCCTGCTTTGTACGGCTTCACCATGCTTTTATCCAAAGCGACTTACATCTGAGAGTAAGAACAACACAAGCAAGTGTTCAAACAGGAGGAGACAATGTGACTGTAGAGGTTTGCGGTGCTGCAACCAGGACTAAACACTCTTTACTATGCTGCTCACGCTGTTTCTCATCGTCTGGCTTAGATCCTAAATACTTCCACACCGCTGCCAAATGCCAACATTTTTTGGGTACAAGTTTGGTTGAGGTGAAGGGGGGACTCGCCACTACCGCTGCATTTAAACCTCCTTCCCGCAGACTTTCTTCCACTTTCACTCTTGCTCACTCTTTCCAAACACTGGCCTGCAGGTGGCTTCCTCCACCGAATCGCGAGTTTTAACGGTGCTTTACCATTAGTTGAGGGAGGAGGCAACACTTGAAAAAATCTGGGAGGAAATTAGGAGTGTTTGCTTGTGATATAAAATGCTTTATATTCAGAATGCACTCATAAGGCGCATTTGGACACACGTTATTGGCTAAAACGGCTTTCCAGAACCGCCTACAGTCGACGCATGAGAAGCGAGCGGAACCGGGCCGTGAAGCAGACAGAAGACATCGCTTTGTCCAAACCAGCACTTTTCACTAACTTTCTGGTTGGGGCTGTAAGCTGCTGATTTATCCTCCAGTTCTCTCTGCTTTCTTTTGGAAAGCTGGCCGGCTGCTGCTAAAAATCTCCACACCTGCTTCATTAGCCTGAGCTAAACGGTGCTGAAACAGTGCAGCGCGTTCTCGTGTCACATGAGTGTTTGCGTCAGTGCATGTTTGTGTGCGTCGTTCATGCAGACAGCAGAGAAACATGAAGAAGAAATCCACCACAAGGAGAAAAACATGACTAATTTGGTACAAACATTTACTCGCCATTTGGCGGATAGCCCTCTGAGATTTACTCGCCAAACGAAAAATTTACTAGCATTTGGCGCCTGGAGAGTGTTAGTTTTGTGTATATATCTACATATATAGATATATATCTATAAATAAATATATATATACACCACCGTTCAAAAGTTTGGGGTCACTTTGCCATGGGATTCAATAGGGAAGTGACCCCAAACTTTTGAACGGTAGTGTATATATATATATCTATATATATATATAGATATATATATAGATAGATAGATAGATAGATAGATAGATAGATAGATAGATACATATATAAAAATTAAAAAAAATTGTCCCCTCGCCCTCTGTGGGCGGTCTCTCATCCATCCAAGCTCGGGTCCTCTACCAGAGGCCTGGGAGCTTGAGGGTTCTGCAGTATCTTGGCTGTTCCTAGGACTGTACTCTTCTGGACCGAGATGTCTGAGGTTTGTCCTGGGATCTGCTGTAGCCACTCTTCCAGTTTGGGGGTTCCTGCCCCGAGTGCTCCGATGACCACGGGCACCACTGTTGCCTTCACTTTCCAGGCCTTCTCAAGTTCTTCTTTCAGGCCTTGGTATTTCTCCAGTTTCTCATGTTCCTTTTTCCTGATGTTGCAATAGCTTGGTATTGCAATGTCAACCACAACGGCTTTCCTCTGCTGTTTGTTCATCACCACATTGTCCGGCTGGTTTGCCATTACCATTTTGTCGGTCTGGATCTGGAAGTCCCACAGGATCTTAGCTCGGTTATTCTCTACCACCTTCGGAGGTGTTTCCCACCTTGACCTCAGGGCTTCCAGTCTGTACTCCGCACAGATGTTCCTGTACACTATACCAGCCACTTGGTTATGACGCTCCTTGTAAGCTTTCCCTGCCAGCATCTTACACCCTGCAGTTATGTGCTGGGTTGTCTCAGGGGCCTCTTTGCACAGTCTACACCTGGGGTCTTGTCTTGTATGGTAGATCTGGGCCTCAAGGTCTGCTCCTGTGCAGCTATGATCAGTGCCTCTGTGCTGTCTTTCAGTCCAGCCCTTTCTAGCCATTGGTAGGATTTCTCGATATCAGCCACTTCAGTTATCTGTCGGTGGTACATCCCATGGAGGGGCTTTTCCTCCCATGATGGTTCCTCCATCACCACATGATCTGTTTTCCACTATCTGAGACATTCACCGAGCACTTTGTCCGTTAAGGCCATCTTCCTGATGTATTCAAGGATGTTGGATGTTTCATCCTGGATAGTGGTTCTGACCCTCACTAGTCCTCTGCCTCCTTCCTTGTGCTTAGTGTACAGTCTCAGGGTGCTGGATTTGGGGTGGAACCCTCCATGCATGGTCAGGAGCTTTCGTGTTTTCACATCTGTAGTCTGAATCTCTTCCCTTGGCCAGCTTATTATTCTCGCAGGGTATCTGATGACCAGCAGGGCATAGCTGTTAATTGCCCGGACCTTGTTCTTGCCATTGAGCTGACTCCTTAGGACTTGCCTTACTCGTTGGAGGTATTTGGCTGTGGCTGCTTTTCTTGTGGCCTGTTCGAGGTTGCCATTTGCTTGTGGGATTCCAAGGTACTTGTAGCTGTCCTCAATGTCTGCTATTCTGCCGTCTGGGAGTGAGACCCCTTCTGTATGGACTACCTTCCCTCTCTTTGTCACATTCCGCCCACACTTCTCAAGTCTGAATGACGTTCCGATGTCATTGCTGTAGATCCTGGTTGTGTGGATCAGTGAGTCAATTTCTCGCTCGCTCTTGGCGTACAGCTTGATGTCATCCATGTAGAGGATGTGACTGATGGTGGACCCATTCCTGAGTCGGTATCCATAGCCAGTCTTGGTGATTATTTGGCTGAGGGGGTTCAGACCTTTGCAGAACAGAACAGGGGACAGGGTATCTCCTTGGTATATGCCACATTTGATGGACACTTGTGCAATTGGCTTGAAGTTGGCCTCAAGGGTGGTCTTCCACTGCTGCATTGAGTTTGCAATGAAGGCTCTTAGAGTCCTGTTGATGTTATACATCTCCAAGCATCCATGATCCATGTGTTTGGCATTGAGTCATAGGCTTTCTTGTAATCAATCCAGGCAGTGCACAGATTGGTATTCCTGGTTCTGCAGTCCCGAGTGACTGTTCTATCTACCAGCTGCTGGTGTTTTGCTCCTCTGGTATTTTTACCAATGCCCTTCTGTGCTGTGCTCATGTATTGATCCATGTGCCCACTTATCTTATCCGCTATGATGCCTGACATGAGCTTCCATGTGGTGGGGAGACAGGTTATTGGCCGATAGTTGGATGGAACTGTTCCCTTCAGGGAATCCTTCTGGATCAGGATTGTCCGGCCTTCAGTTAGCCATTCAGGGTGGGTCCCATCCTTCAGCAGCTGAGTCATTTGTGCTGCCAGGTGCTCACTGAGTGCAGTTAGCTTCTTCAGCCAGTAGGTGTGAACCATGTCAGGCCCTGGTGCTGTCCAGTTTTTCATACCTGAAACTCTTTGTTGAATGTCTGCCACTGTGATGGTTACTTGTTCTTGTTCAGGGAGGTTGTGGTGGTCTGCTCTTAGATCCATCAGCCACTGTGCACCGCTGTTGTGTGATGCCTCCTTCTCCCATATGCTTTTCCAGTATTGCTCAGTCTCCAGCCTTAGCGGGTCTGTCCTGTTGTTATTACCCTGCCACTGAGAGTACACTTTAGCTGGTTGAGTTGAGAACAGCCGGTTTATTCAGCTTGCTTCAATTTCTCTCGTGTACCTCTTTAGGCGGGTGGCCAAGGCTTGGAGTCGTTGTTTGGCAGTTTATAGTGCTTCAGGTATGGGCATCTGGCTGTACCTCCTGGGTACCTGTTTTTTCATTGCACCTTTCTGGAGCTCTGATAGTTGGCTCACTTCTCTCTGAGCTGCTTTGATTTTAGCCTCCAACCTCCTCTTCCAGGGTGGACATGTACCTTTATGGTTGCTCTTTGGTTGATAGCCAAGCACCTCAAGGATCACTGCTGTCGAGGTGTAGATCTGCTCATTGGTTTCAGTGATGGTCATTGCAGGAATCGTTCTCAAGGCTGCATTCACATCTTCCAGGAGACTTTCCGATGGTGCTCCACTCAGCCTCTGTAATTGGCGTCGGGGTTGCTTGATGCTAATTTTTGCCATGATCTTATCTCTTAGGTCAGTCGCTGCCTCACTCAGCGTGATTGTGCTTATTGTACCTAATATCTGGATGGGGAGTTGTTGTTAACTCTTCCCTGACCTGGGGTCCTGGCTCCCCCTTGCCGTAGCATTTGTGTTGTACCTCGTCAATCTCAAGCTTATAGCTGTTCCAACAACATCCACTGACGGTAACTGTGGATGTTGGATGTTGGAACGTTGAGCTACTAGTTGCTTGGCAGTGAGTATTGATTGTGGGTGTCGAAGATTCCATATTTCCCACATTCTCCGCATGTAACCCCTCTGACTAGGGTTACTGGAATAGTAACAGAGCCTTGTTCTCGCCTCTCGTCCATTTCCGTCTTGTTCCAGTAGCCCATTTCTCGCCAGGGTGCTCTGGTTCCCTGACGGGCGACATCTGAGCCGGTATGTCTCATGTTCCCTTGTCTCTAATCATATGAGGGTCTTGCCTAAGGACCCACACTAGGTGTTAGTAATTGCCCCGGCCGGGATGTGAACCCAGTTACATCACATATATGATGTAAATCTTGGTTTTAGTTGATAAGATGAAATGTCGTCCGTGCAAAGCGGTTAAAGCTGCAGCACGGAACAGAAATAACAGAAAATGATATATACAGGGCCCTACAAACTCACTTTCATTTTTTTTCCCAAATTCCGTTTTTTCCATTATATATTTTGGGAATCCCATTTTTTTTTAACTTTTACTCCTATTTTACTACCAAAACCAGTATGTTTTTAATGTAAATGACTAAAATGTACAGAAATGAAATAGAAATGGACTAAAATTCATTGAGGCGACACACATTTCCTCAGTACAGTCACAGACATTAAAGTGCATCAAAAACAAGCAAGTAATTAAACTTCAGCTGAGAGTCATAAAAACAAACATTTTTAATGTTTTCAAAAGTGACCTAAACAAGTTATTTAAGCTGTAGGCCTAGTTAGTCCTTGTGAGCTACCCTCTCTTTAGGTTTTCCACCTATCAGAGACATCACCACTGAAAAACATGACTGCCAGTCTAGTGCTCAGTGAGCGTCCTCGTTTCTCGCGTGACTTTCGGACACCATGTGGTCACTACGTGTAGTTTTACGTTTCCAGTCAATGGAGTGTTGACAGAATCTGCAAAGCAACGGTTCACCTAGTCGTTCGGGAATTGCTCGGCTCTGTACTGACGGGTTAGCACTGAGTTTCGCAGTTTTTCGCCGACAAGCTACAGGCGGCCGCTTCGCCATGTGTCCGTTGTTTTGAAAGGGGAGGGGCTTAGTCTGAGGCCACTCAGGTTTGCTTACCTCCATGCAGTTTTCCCCAGACATACGTTCCTCCTCCACACGATAACAGCATTGCAGTCGAATTCCACGATGTTCCGCGTTAAAAAATAGATTTCGTTTTAATTGGCCAATTCCGCGATTCCATGATCGTGGAAATTATAGGGCCCTGTATATATATCATTAAAATCTGGGTTTCTGTTGGTATCTAATCATATTTTTATGAGCCGTTCCTATCAACTCACCGTGGGTCCACATACATTTTTACTACGGTGTCTCTGAATGGACAAACCTGTCTGTTTGAAGCTGCAGAAGCAGCTGTGTCCGGTAGAACCTGGAGAGAAAAGTTACTGTTCTTACTGTCTCAGAAGAAATATTCCCATCTGAAGAACTGAAGTGAGTCAGAAAATAATCCCACACCCAGCCACACCAAACCTCCCACACACACACTCAGGAAGCCGGTGAGATCAGACCTGTTCTCCAGATCTGGCATGGTGAGGTTCCTGCTGATGAAGCACATCTTCAGGCTGATGACTTTCCTGTCTTTGGATGAGGAGGAGCTGCTGTACTTGGGTGAGCCGGATTCCTCGCTGCCGCTGTAGCTAGGCGACTGCGGCCGGACGCCGTCCCACGGCAGGTCGGCCACCAGGGACGGCTTCTTGAAAAGTGGGGACACCTCCCGGATGTACTTCACTGTGGAGGAAGAAGAAAAAGATGCAGATGAATAGATAAGGTCCAGCGGAGGCGGGAGCAGGACAGACTGCCTGAGGCAGATGGATTAATCCAGTTTTATTTTTGGGGAAACTTGTTTCTCTGTTTTACTGCCTACAACTAATTTATAAAACAACTGGATCAGGTATTTAACACCTTTTATAGTCCATCAGCATCAACTATGTAACAGAAGTAAATCCAAAGCAACGCCCAGCTCTGAACAAGCTCGAGGGTTTAACGTGAACGATCAGCACCGAGCTCAACGCACCTGGAGCCTGTTGCAGAAAAATTACCGAGAGTCTGAAACGAGTAAAAGTATATAAGGTTTATTACAGGAGAAGTATTGAATACAGAATTACTTGCAAGTAATGAGAGTGGTCGTCCCGACTCGCATGGGGTCGAGAGAGACTCTGGGAGGCACGAGGAAAAACAATAGTTGTACATTTCTGTAGAAAGAATCCTCCTTCCTGAAGACCTTGTGTGGACACACAACTCCAACTCTGAGGAAGGACCAGATAAAGCTCATCTTACCCTCGTAGTGAACTTTTAACAGAGCATGTATATGAAGAGAATAAACCTTAAAAGTCAATTAAAGAATGAGGAGTAAAAATGTACCATGTAATATGTAATATGGTAACAATCAGTGTAAATACGATTTAGAAATGAATATAGTAAAGGAAGTAATTATAGGTGTGATTATAATATTATATATAGAGCATAATAAGTAAAATTTCTTCCATAAGCCACAGCCATGTTCATCTTCTACTCATCAAGCCGAGGCCATGTTGGTAGCTGGAACAGCTGGACCGGCTGGACCAACTGGTTACTGGAGACAGGGGTAGAAACAGAACTTTAATAAAGACTTCTGGGGCCAGTTATGGTCCAGCTTTTAGACCAGTAGGAAATCTGTGATTCTGTGAACATTTTGTTCAGAGAACAGTTTAAACCCAACTAACGGCCTAATATTCCAGCTCAAAGATGGGCTGGAAGAGCTCCACACGTCTTCCACAGATTTAAAAGCACAAAAAGCTCTCTGGTGAGTTATCGTAGGAAAACAGCAGCTGGCTCTGGTTGTGCAGATGTGAGGTCAGCCGGTAAAAAAACGGAGGCCTCTGCTCTGATGTGATGGATTCATTTTCCCCACAGTGGCCTCAACAGGTTACACCTCCTCGCTGTTTCCTCCCGTCTCTGCTCTAATGTTCGGTTTGTGAGGAAAGAAGAGGAGTTTCTGGGTCTGTGGGTTGGACTCTGAAACCTGAGCGCAGGCTCTGGAGATGAGCTCATCCTGGATGTACTGAAATGTTCGTTCTGTAACGGTTTGCTGCAGCAGATATTTTCTCGTGTTTCAGTGCTAAGAAAGTACGTTCTTCAATGGACGCCTTTGTTATTAAGCCAGCTACATGCACACCTCAGCAAGCAAATGTCCTGACTGAGTCCATACTGAACATGCTGGTGACGGACATGAGACCTCTGTCCATGGTGGAAGATGAGGGGTTTAAAGAAATGATAAAACAATTCAACTCGGATTATCATGATAACTATTTACCAGGCAGATCCCAGGTCACCACAATGATGGAGAAGAAATATCATGCAACCTATGAGAAGGTCAGTCTCTCTCTCTCTCTGTCTGTCTCTCTCTAGGCATGAATGTATTGAAATATTGACAAAGCTACAATAACAATGTAAAATAAATTAATTATATATTAAACAAGCAACATTAAAGACATGAAAGATTATAGATCTCAGTGCCACACAGACACACTAGCATCAATTAAAAAATTATAAATTTCATGATGAAATAAGAGCTTGCTGTCTGAGCAACCAAAATAATCTTGATTGAGCCTTGATTAAGGGATTTGTCATTAAAAAAAAGTTATATGATTGTTATTTAACCTACTTAGCTGTATCTGATAACTGAAATATTGAATTGGTAAATACATTTTAAAGCTTGATGCATAAACTGATAAAAAAAAAATGGTAATAAAGTATATAACTTTTTGTTGAAATGCTAACTATTCTTTCAAATCATCTCATGTTTTTAAAAGGTAAAGGAGACCCTCAGGGGCGTCAAAAGTCTTCTCACCCTAACTGCTGATGTATGGACCAGTCGTGCAACAGAGGCCTATCTTGGTGTGTCTTGCCACTTCCTGGATGAAGATTGGAAGATGAAGACCTTCAACCTCTCCACCATGCCTCTTGAGGAGAGGCACACTGGTGCAAATATAATGACATGGATTGAAGAGGTTTTAACAAAGTTTGACATCTTGCCCACCAAAATAAAAGCTGTTGTTCATGACAGTGGTTCCAATATGGTGGCAGCCATGCGACTACTTACAGAAAAACATGGATGGGCCTCTATCCGCTGTGCTGGACACACACTCCAGCTCATTGTCAACACTGCTCTCAAAGAAACCACCATCAGCAGAGCACTAGGTGCTGCAAGGCAGTTAGTGGAGCACTTTAAGAGAAGTGAGCTGGCTAGTAGTAAACTTAAGATGAAACAAGAGCAAATGAATGTTAAGAAAAATGCACTGATCCAGGATGTCAGCACAAGATGGAACAGTACGTTCCATATGATAGAGAGGCTCCTTGAACAGCGCTGGCCTCTCACTGCCACTCTCTCGGATCCCGAGGTAACTCCGAGGGGGAAACACTACTTCGACTTGAAGCCAGATCAGTGGGAACTGCTTGAAGAACTGAAGCAAGGGTTGGCACCTTTTGAAACTGCTACTGTTTACCTTAGCGGTCAGCAGTACACAACCAATTCAGGTCTTCCACAGGTGGTCAAAGGGCTGACACGGGCGGTACACCAAAGCCAGTTTGAGACAACTTCAGGAAAGTCTTTCATTACCAGTGCTGAAAAAGGAATATCACAGAGATGGGGGAGTATTTGCACTTTCTCAGGAGACAAAGAAAACCCAGGTATTCTTGCAGCTGCCTTGGACCCCAGATACAGAAAGCTTAAGTTTTTGACTCCTGAAGATGGCATCAGGCTGCAGGGAAGTGTTGAAGTGCTTGCTATCAAAGAAGCAAAAACAACTGGGATACAAGATGAAAAACTGCAGAGGGCCAATAATTCAGACAGGAGTGCTCTGGAAATCCTCCTTCAGTCTGACACCGACAGTCAGAGTGAAAATGAAGATGGAGAATCTGAGGAGGACCGAAAGAACCAAGTTGTGATAAGTGAAGTTCGGCTGTACTTTGGAGAGGCCTCGCTCTCCAAAAAGGATGATCCCCTCAAATGGTGGAGGGAAAATGAAGGGCGTTTCCCCACATTATCAAAGCTAGCCAAATCTTTTCTCTGCATCCCTGCAACATCCACCCCATCAGAGCGGATTTTCTCTGCAGCAGGGAACATCTGCTCTCAAAAGAGAGCAAGCCTTTCAACAAAACATGTAGAAATACTAACTTTCTTGGCTACAAACAAGAGCCTTCTGTAGTTTGGGACTGTAGAGAGAGCGTGTGGTCAAGTTGACTACAGTTGTGAGTACTGAGTAAAATGCACTTTTTTTATGTAGTTTTGTTACAGTTCAGTCTGTGAGACCAAAAGTTAATTACTGGTAATATTCCTTATTTTCAAGTGCCTACCTCATTTGATGTGAATGTAGCTCTGTTTGAAGCCAGAGACGAATGATGGAAAAAAAGTATTTTGTGTTGTTTTGGCCAGTGCCTTATCCTTATTCCATCAACTGTTTGCACTTTATGATACGTGTTTGTTGCTACAGGCTGCATATTTCATTAAAGGTTTAATGAACTACCATCTTAATCGTCTTTATTTTAGTTAGCATATACCTCATAATATAATCATATGTAAATTAGATGTAAAATCTAGATTTTGTATCCAATTTATATATGATCCGATTAGTCGACTAATCGAAAAAATAATCGATGACTAATCGATTATCAAAATAGTCGTTTGTGGCAGCCCTAATGTCCACAGCCTTAGCGTTAGCTGCTAATATGAATGCCCGCGGTCTTAGCGTTAGCTGCTAATATGAATGCCCGCGGCCTTAGTGTTAGCTGCTAATATGAATGCCCGCAGCCTTAGCGTTACCTGCTTATATGACTGCCCGCGGTCTTAGCGTTAGCTGCTAATATGAATGCCCGCGGCCTTAGTGTTAGCTGCTTATATGACTGCCCGCAGCCTTAGCGTTAGCTGCTAATATGAATGTCCACAGCCTTAGCGTTAGCTGCTAATATGAATGCCCGTAGCCTTGGCGTTACCTGCTTATATGACTGCCCGCAGCCTTAGCGTTACCTGCTTATATGACTGCCTGCAGCCTTAGCGTTAGCTGCTAATATGAATGTCCACAGCCTTAGCGTTAGCTGCTAATATGAATGTCCACAGCCTTAGCTGCTAATATGAATGCCAGCATTCTCACCGTTTCCAGTCATTACCGGAAATGAGGACATATATCGAAAAAAAATAAAAATAAAAATAAAATCAATCAACAAGTGTTATGAATCAATACTGGATTTATTTAATTTAAATCTATTTAAAAAATTTTTTAAGCTGCTCCTGTTCCAACTTTTTAGGAATTGGGCCCCACTACTGACAATCCAATGAGTGGCTGATTTACATTTTTAAAACTATTTAAATGCACTTAGTGATGGGCGGTGTCAGTGAGGGTACTCCGGCTGTGGTGTACAGTAAACTAAAAAGTTAAAAACCACAGCAGCTGTGTGTGTGTGTGTGTATGTGTGTGTGCTTGAGTCAGATAAAAGATCAATGACTAATCAGCAGATACAAGCTGCACAGAGCTCAAGTCTCTGCAAGATCCTTTCCAGATTACTCCATGCGTGACTCAGAGCCGAAGGTTGGGCAGGAGTAATGCTGAGGAAACGAGCCAAGGCCATCCACCCCAACCACACCGCCCAAACCAGCAAGGTCTGAGCCGTCCACCCCAACCACACAGTCCAAACCAGCAAGGTCTGAGCCGTCCACCCCAACCACACCGTCCAAACCAGCAAGGTCTGACCCGTCCACCCCAACCACACCGCCCAAACCAGCAAGGTCTGACCCGTCCACCCCAACCACACCGCCCAAACCAGCAAGGTCTGAGCCGTCCACCCCAACCACACCGCCCAAACCAGCAAGGTCTGAGCCGTCCACCCCAACAGCACCGCCCAAACCAGCAAGGTCTGAGCCGTCCACCCCAACAGCACCGCCCAAACCAGCAAGGTCTGAACCGTCCACCCCAACCGCACCGCCCAAACCATTAAGGTCTGGACCATTTCTGCTAATGTAAGAGAAAAGCGAGCATGAGAGCATTCCTGGAGGCCTGTGTTTATGTGTGAGGGTGTTGAGGACGAGGTCTGTTGCTCAGACTAATATTCAGATGGTGCTGAGATACACTCCGTCCACAGATCAGGGCCTCTTTGCAAGTCTACAGGAGTCTGCAGGTCTACAGAAGTCTGCAGGTCTACAGGAGTCTGCAGGTCTACAGGAGTCTGCAAGAGTCTGCAGGTCTACAGGGGTCTACAGATCTACAGCAGTCTGCAGGTCTCCAGGAGTCTGCAGGTCTACAGGGGTCTACAGATCTACAGCAGTCTGCAGGACTACAGGAGTCTGCAGGTCTACAGGGGTCTACAGATCTACAGCAGTCTGCAGGAGTCTGCAGGACTACAGGAGTCTGCAGGTCTACAGGGGTCTACAGATCTACAGCAGTCTGCAGGAGTCTGCAGAACTACAGGAGTCTGCAGGTCTACAGGAGTCTGCAGGAGTCTACAGGTCTACAGGAGTCTGCTGGTCTACAGGAGTCTGCAGGTCTACAGCAGTATGCAGGTCTACAGGAGTCTGAAGGTCTAAAGGAGTCTGCAGGTGTCTGCAGATCTACAGCAGTATGCAGGTCTACAGGGGTCAGCTGGTCTAAAGGAGTCTGCAGGTCTAAAGGAGTCTGCAGGTGTCTACAGGAGTCTGCAGGTCTTCAGCAATCTGCAGGTCTACAGGAGTCTGCATGTCTACAGCAGTCTGCCGGAGTCTGCTGGTCAACAGCAGTATGCAGGTCTACAGGGGTCTGCAGGTCTACAGCAGTCGTCTACAGGAGTCTGCAGGTCTACAGCAGTCTGCAGGTCTACAGGAGTCTGCCACGGACTGTTTAGAAGACCTCTTTCCTGAAGAAGTTGTAGATTTCTCTACTTTTAACCCAGATAAAGTAGTTTATTCCCTTCTTGTCATTCCAGTCAGATTTGACGCTTTCTGCTTGCATCATGTTGGTGTGTTGGATCGGTTCTCTGAGCTCTACTTATGTGTCTAATTAGTCTCGACCACCGAGGATGTGCTTGTTTCTGCGTGAATGCAGGAGGCAGATACCCCAGAGGTGCTGACCAGCATCCCGTGAGGCCGGCTCGTCTGCTTGCAGGGAGAGAGGATGAAAGAAGAAAAAGAGGAGCATGTAGAGGAAAGCAGTCTGACTTTACACATATTTGGTTGTGGCAATACTTGTGGTTTGAAGTGAGCAGTAAAACTATTCTTCCTTACCAAACGCAGTAATAACAGCATGGCTGAAATCAATTTTTAGAGCAGCGAGTCAGACCCCAGCCTCTGTATGTTCCCCTAAAACTGGCCAGAAATTCCCTTGTGGTTTGGCTCAGCACTCTGGCCTCACTCGCTTTTTACTTGTTTTTCTCCTCTGCTGTCTTTCTTCCGTCCTTCCCCCTCTCTTCCTCCTCTGCTCAGTGCTCACTGCTCTGAAAGCCGCTCAGCCAGAAACATAATGAGAACAATGTGTAAGAATACAGCATTTCATGCAGCTTCTCCTCCATCACACACACATGCAGATGCATCAGCAATGTGTGTGTCATCAATTCTGTTGCATGAATTTTCGGTAGGATGACACCCAACCATGTTAGAAACTCACCCCTGGACATCACACCGTAGGACTACAGAATCCAGCTGTGATCAGGTTTGATCTGCATAGTGCGAACCAGATCATCATAAATCAAAACCATACAATCCCAGTCTCATAACATCCCACTCCATTCCTTATTAAAGTCCCAGGCTAAGAACAGTAATTTCCAAGGCCCCCCCCCCCCCCAAAAAAAAGGGTAGAGCTTGACATGCTGCAGTCCACATATTGGTGGAAATAATCATCACTTCCTGCGTGGAACAGCTCCAAGTTTGAATAGACGGTGGATTTATTGTTTAAAGCCAAGAAGAAAAAAATGTCCACCATTCTCCTCCTCTGGTTCGGGTCACCGCCTTCTTCGTCATGATTCCAGTAAGACTTTACGGAGCTGAAGCATCTGTTGCTATTTGGCTGACACCTGCCTACCAGGAAACGGTACGGTTGCTGTGGAAACGCTACAAAGATCAGGTTTAACAAACCAAGCTGAACCAAACCGTCTCGACCTGAGCTGGAGCCCTCCATGGAGAAGGGCACCAAATTACGCCCAGCAAGAAAGTTAGGACCCACGTTAGACTAGGAATGTCACGATAACGGATTTAAGTCCGGAGTCGGGTCGCGGGGACAGCTGCCTAAAAAAATGGCTGACATGGCGTCTGGTGTTGCGTCTGGTGTTCGCCGGCTCTCTGCGGAGTTACAGGAGAAAGAAGGACTTATTTCCAAACTTATGGACGTGGCATGTAGTCAGCAAAAGCGCCTGGCCTCACTCAGTGCTGCCTACTATGACACAGTTGTTTGGGATCAATCCACTGGTCCACGGCCCTCTTTGTGCTCAACTCCAAAGCAGCAGTTGGATGAAGAGGTTATCGTCCGCGGGAGTAGGAGATTGGTCGGGGTTCGGAATCCCGGCTTGAGCCTCTCCAATCGCTATGCGGCCCTTGCCACGGACTCACCGGTTTCCCCAGCTGCTGCTCCAGCGGCACAGGTGCTTCCCGACCTGGAGTCCTCCTTGGAGTTCCCGGCTCTGTTGAGAAGTGATCCTGGCTGTCCATGGGTTCCGACTGCGGGTGTACCTCGTAGTGTCACTTCGCCAGATCTGGGTGATATACCGCCAAGTCCTGTGCGTAATGCTCCGCCGACATCAGAGTCGCTCCAGTCCGCAAAATCCACCAGAGAATCGCAATGCCGCCGTACTAAGTCTTCTGCTCGGAGGAGGTTTCTCAAGGAGGCTGTTCTGAAGCGGTCCAGTGGCCTCCCCGCTCGGACACCTCCAGTGACCGAGCCGCCCGGTCCCGTGGCTGTTCTTGCTCCGTCAGATGATCCGCCTCAGCCTGACAACTGCCCGGGCCAACAACAACATGGCAGTCCATCCAGCACCGAGGTACCACCACAATCTCCCTCCCTGCCGCGTCCACTCTTTGTCCCGTCCACACTTATAGTCGGTGACTCCATCATTAGAAACATTCGCTTTTTTAATGCAGTCACTCACTGTGTTCCTGGAGCCACAGTACCAATTTTATTGAAGCAACTCCCATCTCTCCTCAACTCTATCCCGGCCACAATCCATAGGGTAGTTGTCCATGTTGGTACGAATGACACCACACACCAGCAATCCGAAATAACTAAGAAGGATTTCCGTGAACTTTTTTCTCTCCTTCGTTCCCACGGATTATCCGTGTTTGTCTCTGGCCCTATCCCAACTCTACGCCGGGGCAGTGGCAGGTTCAGCAGAATCTTGTCACTTAATACATGGCTCCAGTTCACGTGCAGATCTCTTAACATGTGTTTTATTGATAGTTTTAATCTGTTCTGGGGGAGTTTGTCTTCATTTCGCTCAGACGGTTTGCATCCCAACAAGCTTGGTAGCCGTTTGTTAGCGGCTAATCTGCAACACGTCGTGCAGGTTTTCCCACATGATTGACTATTTACACCATACACCCCCTCAGCACATGCTTCTTCATTGCCTGACACCATAACACTCAACCGCCCCTTTAGCGCCCCCTGTAGGCCTGACGCACTACAAACGCGTCCCATAATAATTATCAACCACAACACCCTACCTGCACCATTGAGCACTGTATCCCCTGCCAGCGCCCCCTATCAGTACCACCTGGCATCACCACCCACACCTGTGTCTCTCCCCATACAGTCCATAATCACGAACAGAACACAGATACTCAGTAAAAAGTCCCACAGAAACCCTGCTAACCTCATGTCAAAACAGACACTCAACAGGCCACCCAACACACACCCGGTTTCTAAGGACACTCATCCTGGTCCCCTGAATATGGCCCTGCTGAACATCAGATCACTTTTAAATAAGTCCTTTCTTATAAATGACCTGATTTTAGACAACAGCATTGACTGTATGTTTTTAACAGAGACATGGCTCAGCACAGATGCTCCCATCACCCTAATTGAAGCATCACCACATAACTACATGTTCACACATACGGCCAGGAAGGGCAGAAAGGGTGGTGGGACAGCCTCTATCCTGTCATCTTCCATTGGTTTTAAAGACATTTCGTTTGAAGAATACTCCTCTTTTGAATATCACACCATTGTTTTTAGCAGCCCACCTGTCCTTGGAGTAACAGTATATAGACCTCCTGGAAGGTGCTCATCATTCATAACAGACTTTTCAGAGCTGCTCTCAATCATTCACAACCAGTATGAGAGGATTGTTATTTCAGGTGATTTTAATTTGCACATAGATAATCAGTCAGACTCTTTCCCCCATGGCTTTTTAAATCTTTTAGACTGTATGAATTTTACCCAGCATGTCAGAGTACCTACGCACAACAAGGGCCACACATTAGACCTTGTTATTACTTATGGACTGTCTACCAACATAACATCAGTTGTTGATCTAGGTATTTCTGACCATTTCTGTGTCTTTTTTAAGGTTGAAGGTTTTATGAAACAAGCTATCCCTGAACAGACCATTAGGAAACACTGTCTTAATGCTGAAGTGGCTGCAAACTTTACTGATCAACTTTACAGCGCCCCAACTTTTATTTCACCCTCATCCTGTCATTTTATTGTTGACCATTTTAACAGTAAATTACGTGCTACCCTGGACAAAGTGGCCCCACTAAAACTGAAGAAAGTAACAACAAAACCAGCTCCTCCCTGGAAAACTGAAGATATCAAAAAGTTAAAAAGGAACTGCAGAATAGCAGAGCGGAGGTGGCGAAAAAACAAACTAACAATAAATTATCAAATTTTACATGAACACTTATGTATTTACAACAAAGCTGTTAGAATATCAAGACAGGCCCACTTCTTCAAACTCATAACTGACAATAAAAACAAACCATGTGTTCTCTTCTCCACAATCAACCGCCTAATTAACCCTGTTTTTAACAGTCCTGCTGATACACCCACTGATGCCAGGTGTGAGGAGTTTGCAGCCCACTTCACAGATAAAATAGAGAAAATCAGATCTAACCTGCGTCAACATCACATTGTAGATTTTAAATGGTCTGGGGCTTTGTTTACTTGTGAGGAAACACTGGAGAGTTTTGCCCTGGTTGATGCAGCAATGCTTAGGGATGTTGTTTTACAGTTAAGATCTGCAACTTGTTTTTTTAGATCCCATCCCTACTGCCTTTTTTAAAACTGTCTATGGCTCTTGTGAGGAGGATTTACTGAGCATTGTGAATTACTCTATCCAGACGGGCGTCTTCCCTTCCTCCCTAAAGACAGCCATGGTGACCCCTGTTCTGAAGAAGCGCAATTTAGATGCCTCAGTCCTCAACAACTACAGACCAGTATCCAACCTGTCGTTTTTAAGCAAAATTTTAGAGAAATCTGTTTTTTATCAGTTAAATTATTTTTTAATCTCACACAATAAATTTGAGAAGTTTCAGTCAGGTTTTAGGACCAATCACAGCACTGAGACGGCACTGGTCAAGGTTGTGAGTGATCTTAGGCTCAATACTGACATGAAAAAACTCTGTCTTAGTGTTGCTTGACCTCAGCGCAGCCTTTGACACAGCTGACCACACTATTCTTTTAAACAGACTCCACGACATGGTTGGCCTCACTGGTACTGTTTTTAACTGGTTTAAATCCTATCTAACAGATAGAGAGTTTTTTGTTAGCATGAAGGAATCCTCGTCCAAGAGCTATAGACTAACCTGTGGTGTACCCCAAGGCTCAGTTTTAGGCCCCACCCTTTTTAATCTTTACATGCTTCCTCTTGGTGATGTCATCAGGAGACACGGCATAAATTTCCACAGCTATGCTGATGACACACAGTTATATGTTGCCGTGACTCCTGATGAGCACGGGCCCATTGATGCCTTGTTAGATTGTATTTTAGATATCAGAGGGTGGATGGCAGAAAACTTCTTGCAGCTTAACCAGGACAAAACAGAAGTTTTATTGATTGGACCTGAAGCTGAGAGAGAGAAACTGGAGGCCAAGCTGAAAACAGTAGCACTCAACCATTTTAATCAAGTAAAAAACCTGGGAGTGATTTTAGATGCAGATCTCAGTTTTGAGCCACATATTAAAAATATAACTAAGACTGCTTTTTATCATCTAAAGAACATCTCTCGCATCAGGCCGTTTCTCTCTCGAGCCAGTGCAGAGACACTGATTCATGCTTTTATCACATCAAGATTAGATTACTGCAATGCTCTTCTTTCTGGTCTTCCAAAGAAGTACCTGAACCAGCTGCAGCTTGTACAGAACGCAGCTGCACGTCTGTTGACAAAGACCAGAAAGAGGGCCCACATTACACCCATTTTAAAGTCTCTGCACTGGCTCCCCGTCAGCTTCAGAATTGATTTTAAGATTCTTTTATTGGTTTTTAAGTCTCTTAATGGTCTTAGCCCACCTTATTTATCTAATTTGCTTTTATCTTATGAGCCCAGGAGACCCCTCAGGTCCTCTGGTACTGGCCTTTTAACTGTTCCCAGAGTAAAAACAAAAACCCACGGCGAGTCCTCCTTTTATTTCTACGTATGAAAGGTGCTATATAAATAAAGTTTGATTTGATTTGATTTGATTTAAGCAGGGAAACCCAGACTTCCCTCTCCCCGGCCACATTCACCAGCTCATCCGGAGGGATCCTGAGGCGTTCCCAGGCCAGCCAAGAGATGTAGTCCGTCCAGCGTGTCCTAGGTCTTCCCCGGGGCCTCTTTCCGGTGGGACGTGCCTGGAACACCTCACCAGGGAGGCGTCCAGGAGGCATCCTAACCAGATGTCCGAGCCACCTCATCTGGCTCCTCTCGATGTGGAGGAGCAGCGACTCTACTCTGAGCCCCTCCCGGATCACCGAGCTTCTCACCCTATCTCTAAGGGAGAGCCCGGCCACCCTGAGCATTTCCACACTTAGCTTAACTCTTCTACTCAGAATGAGTTAGAAAGATTTGTCCAGCTCTTTGGCTCAACCAAGTACTGAAGAAGCTGCTGCACTTATACCCAAGATGATGTGTGGTGAAATCATGATCTTGTATTTAAAAAGAAAAAAAAAAATTGCGTTGCCTCTAGCACTACATGACAGCACCTGGGTCCACCTGAGTCCACCTGGATCCACCTGAGTCCACCTGGGTCCACCTTTGTCCAACTGGACTGCCAGCAGTCTGACTAGCACTATAGTGATGACGTCCCGTCTTGTCTGAATTCTTGCTTGTGTTGTTCTTCCTCTCAGATGTAAGTCACTTTGGATAAAAGCGTCTGTTAAATGACTGTAGAATAGAATAGAATAGAATAGAAAAGAATAGAATCTCTCTGTATAGCAGAGCTGCAACCATTAGTGGATGAACTGGTCAGGTAGTCATGGAAACAATCAGGAGCTCAGCTAGCACAGCCTTAATCAGCTTGTATCTGGGTGTTTTCACACCTGTGTGCCTCTTCAGCATCTTCAGCATCTTCCACCCCAGATGAGAGAAACCGCTGTTGGGAAATCACGCAGCTAGAATCTGTTTAATCTGCCATCGCATTTACTAATTACATCATTTTTCTAAAAGGTCAGCGCATTCAGAGTTTGGCCTAAAAGTGTGTCACCATTTTACACAGGATAAAGCAGATTATGGCCAAAAATACTCAGTCATCACCATTCCTGCACTGAGAGCGATGCTGGTTTACCTGCAGCAGGTACGCTCACAGATTCCCAAGTTCGCATCCGGGACAGAACCGATCCCAGCTCTGAGGCTGCAGTTTGCTCATGACTCTGGCGGACAGATGCATCATGTAATCACCTTAAATGTGAAGCTTTTCCATGTCAGGTGATGCTTTCTGCAGTGTTGGAGCAGGTTAGTCAGCTTCTGATGTCTTGGAGAGCAGAACCAGAACCAGAACCTGGTTATTTGGTGGAAGGCACTTTTCCAGACACATCAACATGTATCGCTAACCCTTCAGCAACATGTCGAGTCCCAGCAATGGCCAGCACCGGGTGGGCCTGAACAGCCTTCCTCCTCTTCCTCCTCTACTGCTTTCCTACATAAACTCTTTGTGAAAACTCTTAAAGGAGTCATCACCTGGAAATGACACTTTTCCAAGTTAAAACATGTGTACTGGTGTTGGACAGAAGTGCTAACTTTCCTGAAGCCTTTCATTTGAAGATGGTGGAGGTTTTCTGTCTGGGCCCTTTGTTCACAGCAGAACCACCAACAAGGTAAACTCTGGCTAGGAGGCTATTTCAATAAGCCAGCCCCTCTTCCACACCTGAAGTCAAGCTTCACTGCTAACGCAGCTAATGCTAATGCTAAGGACCGAGCCTAGAAGTTTAATCCTCTGTAACGTCCAAATGAGCCCCGTGTTTTCTTTTTTATAAGTGGGTGAAGCGCTCTGCCACGTAAATCTTTGTAAACATTTGGTTGCAAACGTGCTTCTTCCACCATCTCGGTATCTTCTCTCTCAGGGTCGGAGTCTGGTTCAAACATAAATGGCTGAACTCCGTAAGCTGCTGCTCGGTGGGGTTTGCTCGCCACCACTAAGCTGTTGATGTTTTAGAGTCGGACGCACTGGGCCAGCCCCCCTTCCTCACGCGTAGTCTTTCTACTGAAGCTCGTGCAATTTCCACAGTTGTTGTCCTTCTTCTGTTTCTGTGTTTCCTTCCTGATCTTCTTCTTCTCTGATTTGTTTCTTTTGCTGGTTGTATGTCAGCTATTCTGCTCAGCGCTGCCCCCGTGGTTTCTGGTGGTACTGCTTCGTCTTCTGTGTCAAGCAACAGATGGTTAAGCTCAAAATTACGGAAAACAGACCAAATTACACAAGTAACAGACGCAGGAGACGAACGAAACTGTCCGTCCGTTTCACCTGCTTTCACCAAACCATCCACCAAGAAAACATCCTTTAAAATCCATTTCCGCAGCATGAGCAACACATTTATCTTCTCACTGATCTTTATCATTGAAAGTAGATGTAGCAGGACTACAAGTAGACAGAATTGACTATGAACCCAAAACACCTGCAGAGACACAAAAGTACCATGAAAACCAAAAAATCCAAAGAATGATGGAAAAACTACCAAAACAGGCCATGAACTAGTGAAAGAGTGACTAGAAAGAGAGAGGAAGAATACACAAGGACCACAAAATTATGCCATATAAAGAGAAAGACTGAACCACTGAAAAGAATCATGGCGATACAGAAGAACTAAAAACCCGATCCAGTGACTGAATCATTTAAGTAGGGCTGGGCGATTAATCGATAAATCAAATTTTCCATTTCTGGACCTTTACTTTTATGAAAATCTGGATTTGTTTCCATAGTTAGCAGCAGATTTCGCCCTCTCTCCACACCAGAACGGTGTCTGACAGATGTTCAGTGAAGTGGTCCTTCACTCACGCCTGGGATTTAGCTGTGTGTATAACTGCAGTGAGAAATGCTGCAAACTCTCGTTAAGAGACAACCTTCATCAGGGGAATTACTTCTGCAGTGGATCCTGTATGAAAAGGATCCAGATGGACAGAGATCATGGAAGCATTGTGTTTCTATGTAAGATATGAAGTCATTTATATGGTGGAAAAGCTACGGCATTATATGCTTTATTTTTGATGGCATTCATCTATATAAACAAATGTTTTTAATAAGTTTATTTATGTTTTGTAAAAGAAAAGAAAAAAATATTGATTAAAATCGGAAATCGGATTTGGTTATAAAAAATCGGAGATTTTACTTTTAGGCCATATCGCCCAGCTCTACATTCAAAGACCCGATGACCACAAATAGATGCAGAGCTTTATTTCACCCCGGGGGTCTTACACAAGTCTTGCAAGACATCCTGTTAAGCTAATGTGAAACACATCATTCCAGTTTCATTATAAGGTCGTTTATAATTCTCTAGACAGCTGGACACCAGAGATGATTCTGCAAATGGAAGTCAGAGCTGGCAGAGTTCACCACGGATGTGGCCTACTTCAGGCGGCGCAGACGCTCGCTGCAGCTCTCGCCCCGTGCTGTAAAAGGACGGTTGGCTCAAAAGGAAAAAGAACTGCTCCTCATCAGGGTTGTCCTTGTTTCATCAGAGTCCTTTGTGTCTGGTATGTGCTCATTTATTCCTCCAATTACTCACACAATAGGCTCAGACCGGGTTCCTTCCACCGAGCAGCCGGCTGAACCAATCAGAGCCACTGCAGGTTTAACCTGGACATGTGGAACGTTTCAGTCGGCTGCTAAGACAGGGACATGTCCCGTATGTGGGCCACACACACACACACACACATTAAATCCTGTGTTCACATCATCAAAATCAATGAAAAGTAGAAAGAACTGCAGCCAGTTGCTGCAGAGGAGAAATCCACCTCATTATGAGTGCAGATCCTTACTGGTCTACTAGCAGGACCCGGGTCCATACTGGTCTACTAGCAGGGCCCGGGTCCATACTGGTCTACTAGCAGGGCCCGGGTCTACTAGCAGGACCCGGGTCCTTACTGGTCTACTAGCAGGGCTTGGGTCCATACTGGTCTACTAGCAGGGCCCGGGTCCATACTGGTCTACTAGCAGGACCCGGGTCCATACTGGTCTACTAGCAGGGCCCGGGTCCATACTGGTCTACTAGCAGGGCCCGGGTCCATACTGGTCTACTAGCAGGGCCCGGGTCTACTAGCAGGGCTCGGGTCCATACTGGTCTACTAGCAGGGCCCGGGTCCATACTGGTCTACTAGCAGGGCCCGGGTCTACTAGCAGGACCCGGGTCCTTACTGGTCTACTAGCAGGGCTTGGGTCCTTACTGGTCTACTAGCAGGGCTTGGGTCCATACTGGTCTACTAGCAGGGCCCGGGTCCATACTGGGCCCGGGTCCATACTGGTCTACTAGCAGGGCCCGGGTCCATACTGGTCTACTAGCAGGGCCCGGGTCCATACTGGTCTACTAGCAGGACCCGGGTCCATACTGGTCTACTAGCAGGACCCGGGTCCATACTGGTCCCCAGCCCCGCCAGGCACCAGTCCGCTACAACACCTTATTTTAACCTTCAGACTGGAAACGTGGACCAAAAGCTCATAAGATCTTCTCTGGTAGGATGGAGGTCCATCATCCAGATGTTCTTAGATCTGACGAGTAACCAGGGATGCGGTTGCTTGGATACTAATCCTGTCACTTCAGGTCAAGGCTAAACACTGACTAACAAGTTTCAGCCGTGGTTTTGAGTCACTGCTCTGAATGAGAACACCTGTTCTTATCCATGACTTTATTTCTCTATTCCCTGTAATCCTCATGTATGACGATCATGTGATCAATATAAAGACTGTTTAGTATAAGCCAGTCCAGTCCGACCTGATCCCACCTCAGTGTTGCTCACACTGCAGTGAAACGCTGGCGTGAGAATAAAGGGCTAAAGCTACTTACTAAGAACGTAAAGAAGTGCTAAATAAACGTAGGCGTGTTAAAGATGTTAGAGCCAGTTGTTCTTGGAAGAGATGAGTCTTCCTCAGATTCCTAGAGGAAGAGAAGGATGCTCCTCCTCTGCCGGCCTGTTGCTCCTCCCACCATCATGGAGCTCTGTAGGAAGAGATGAAAGTACCAGAGGATGTTTCTAAGAGGAGCACAGGGGCCGGGACGCAGCAGAAGCCTGGATAGCCCGGTTTACATAGCAGGGTCCAGATCCAGAAGTCGCTCTGGAAGCAAGACTGGCCCACTCAGTTTGATACTGGAGCCTAATCAGTTTAAAGATTCATGCAATCAGCAAGTTCTTTTAAAACGGCACGATTTATGTGAAGGTGGATGTATGGTGTATGAGAGGGAGGATGGTGTATGTGTGGGAGGATGGATGGTGGAAGGATGATGTATGTGTGGGAAGATGGGGTATGTGTGGGAGAATGTATGGTGGAAGGATGGTGTGTGTGTGGGAGGATGGACGGTGGAAGGATGGTGTGTGTGTGTGGGAGGAAAGAGTATGTGAGGGATGGATGGTGTATGCGTGGGAGGATGAATGGAGGAGTGGAAGGAGAGTGTGTGTGTTTGTTTGTGTGTGTGTTGGTCTGGGGGGGGGGCAGGACTAGTTCTCGGGGTGTGCGGCTGGGCACTGGGGTGTGGGGCTGGTCTCTGGCGGTGGCCGTCTGGGCGGGCCGGGTCCCCCCGGGTGGCGTGCTGGCCCTCGGCCTGTGGGGGAGGGGGGTGTCCCTGCGCTCCTGGGCCCGGGCCCTCTGCCCCGTCTGTCCCGGGCGGCCGGTGCTCGGGGGGGTCGGGGACTGCTGGCCTCGGCCTGCCGGGGCCGGTGCCCTGTGTCCGCGAGGGGGCTCCTGCTGGGGTCTCCTGCTGCTGTCTTCCTGGGCGGACGAGTGGTCGTCTCTGTGGACCGGTCGGGGTCTGTTGCCTACGGGGGGGCTGGTGGCCTGGGTCTCGGGACCGCTGGCCTGACTCTGGCCTCTGTTCAGGTGAGGTGGCATCTGCATGATCACTCTGCATGGTCACTCCTTCCTGAATGTCTCCACTCCGTATATTCGGTATGTTGACACAGTCTCTGCGTCGCCGTGTAGCCGAGTCCTCCAGCACATCCACACAGGTTTCTCTGCGCGTGTTCTTGAATACAGCAGTTTCACTTATATCTATTATCATATTTTTTTTCCTCAATATACCTTTTCTCTCTATTCTTATAATTATTCTTAAAATTTTATTATTATTTCTGTTATTATTATTGTTATTATTACTCTTATTATTATTATTACTCTTACTCTTATTATTATTATTGTTACTATTATCAACTAGTTGTGTAATGACCTACTGGCTAGGATGATCGTAGCTATATATATTGTAAGTAGTATGGATTACATGGTCTTCTGTATGATGTTTCAAGTCCCCACCCGCACTCCCCACACCCTTTCTGTCCCTCTCTCTCCCCTCCCTCTTCTCTCTACTTTCTTGTCTCTCTCTCTCTCTCTCTGTCCCCTCCGGTCGAGTCCAGCATTAAGAGTTTGATTTAATAAAGTTTTTCATGTCATCAAGAGGGACTTTATACATGTAGTATAAATCCCTGCTTGATAGAGTAAAATTGCCCAGCATCAGACGGCAGCCAGACAATCATTCTGTTTGCAACGATGCTGGACAAGACAGGTTAAAAAAAAATAAATAAATAAATAAATAAATAAATAGATAAATAAATAAATAAATAAAACGGCACGATTAGAGGACGGACAGACAAACCACCGGCCCGATGGCGACTGGCCAAAATTCTGATGTTTTAACTCGGCCTTCAGGCTTTCCGTGTGATGGAACTTGGGACTGCGGTCTTTGCTCCACTTCTAAACTCTTTCTAAAAATTACACTTTAGTTCAATTTTTAAGGACGACTTGTTTTAAATTCTCCAAGTGTTTCACGCAGCTTCCATGTGAGCCGACCCGACGTCAGCTTCCCCTACTGTTGCCCAGATTCTCACATTTTCCAGAAGCATGTGATGAACATCAACAGGGTCCATTTTGATCCGGCCAAGCGCTCACCCGTCTGTGCTGGACGGGATCACCTGTCTTTGATAAGAACTAATAAGAAAACGTGACTTTGTTGGACTGTGAGAAAACATCTGAGGGAACCAGTTTAACTGTAGATGGACGCAGCAGACGTTACACACATCTGGTCCCCAGCCATGAAACACTGAAGTCTGCAGCATCTCCGAGCTTCTGACAATCTGCTGCGCTGATGCTTCGGTGCATGAAGCTCAACATGAAAAACCTAAACCATCATCTTGAAGGGTTTTTACGTTGTTTTTTTGCCTGCAGCAGCATCTTCATCCCCAGTGAAATGCAGGATGATGATGCTGTCAGTCTCAGAGCCTCCATGTGAGACGCCACCGTCAGTAAATGTGAAAAAAAAAGACTGTTTCCAGTCCTGCAGCCCAGAGTGCAGCGACCCGTTAATTATAACACGATGAATCGCTGCTTCTGTGCAGTTACTGTTCAAACAGGCTTGTTTTCTTATCCCACGTTGGAAAGAGCGCCGCACCAGGGGATGGAGAACCCGCCATGTTGTGGCGTCAGCGGGAGAACAGCTTGGCTGGCTCGCCATCCACACATCTGATGGAAGTGGTAGAAAACATGGATGACGCTTCCAGTACATCAAGTCTGGTGTGTGTGGTGGAATCATCAGCCAGTTCCAGTTAAGACGAGTGTTGCGAAGAGAAATATGACGGAGGACCGGACCGTAGCGACTTCCTGCCCGGCAAGTCGGACTCGGAGAGGCAAACATGGCCGCCGCAGCAGCAAACACACAGCAGAGGAGCACTGATTGATCGACACCGGTGTTACATACGGTACAACCAAATGAAGTGGTTATTTAAATTTATCTAAACCTGATTTTCAAATGAAATTATAGCAGGGTTATTATATTAAAAGGGAAATATTTAGCCTACCTCAGACTGTGGTAGGTTCACTGTGTGAATGATTAAATCTGAGATTACTGGAGCCTGTTATTATATAGACATTGAATGACTACATTTGCTAGTAATCTGACCAGAATTTTTTAAACTCTAGAATGACCAAGGTGACATTTTGGCTGTTTTACTGGCAGCAGGCAAAGCTGTGATGCTGCAGCAGGACCAGAGACCAGAGACCTGGTCCGAGCAGCTCTGGCTTCTATACAGCTGGTTTAGGCTCATAGTACCCAGCATGGATTGTCATGACAGCATCATCTAGCCTCACTCTTGCATTGCTGTCTGGGTGTTCTCTAGCACTTCAGGTTTATCCACCTATGTTTGTTTTTATTCAGGCAGCACAAACCGAAGTTTAGACTTCGTTTCTGTGGAAAACAAGGCTGTAACTGCTGCTTTATACTTGGTTTGTAAAAGATTATGTGATGAGGGCTGTAAGCTATTATTATAAGCTAGCTATTACTTTAGTTTAGGGCTGTCAAATGATTGACATTTTTATTCAGATTAATCACAGCTTACAAATTAATCATGATTAATCACCAATTGTGACTACGCCTGAAATCTGCCCGTTTTAACTGCATCGTATCACCAGAACGAGCCGATGCTACAAATATTTACTGTTCAACTTTTGTTGGGTAAAGGTCAGATGTCCCAGGGTCAGTAAATGCAGCATGTAATGAATTTCTGTATGTTGTTCTGCATCATCTCTACTATGTTCTAGATCATAATTCAGAATTCATACATCATCATCTCACCAACCGTCTCCATGGTGATAATTTCTGTCCTAAAAGCAGCAGATGTGACGACTGAAGTTAAACAGCCGACATCGATGAAGAAACTGATAAAACAGATGATCTGGATAAAAACAGCTTTTTCCTTTTAACATTGAAGTGTGTTTGTGCAGCAGTGATAAAAGTCCTCCAGGAGCTTCACCCAAAGTAAACACCTGCTGATAAAATACATCACTGGCTGCTTGTTTTACTAGTTTTTATTCACTTTTTACATCAGATGATCACTTAAGTTGTAATAATCAGTTCAATATTTCATAAAATCTAGACCTAAAAAGGTCTCATCTGTGCCCCCCTTTTCCTGGTCAGGGCTCCTGGCCCCCCATCAGAACTTTTCTAGACCCGGCCCTGCATAGCTGAAGTATAAACCCTGTCTACCACCAGCAGCTACTGTTAGAGAAGGTCCTGCCAACAACAAGACTTTGAGGCAAATATGTGACGGTGTGAACATGAACGCTAGTTTCCTCCTTCTCAGCTGATCCATAAACACACGCAGCAAAAGAGAAAAGCCGATCAGCTGATCACCGACAGCCGCCATGATTCACGGAGCAACATGAGAGGAGAGGGAGGAAGCAGCTGCTGCACAAACAGAGACGACGGAGATCCTCTAGAGCAGCCATGTTGGTGCAGGATGAGTTTAAAAAAGGATGCAGGAAAAGTTGAAGGTGTGGCTCATCTCTTCCATCTGGCCTCCACGTCCCGCCGCCATCTCAGAGAAAAGATGGATGTATGCAGCTTGTCATGCCGCGCACGTGTTAAAAAATGACATTAATTAGTTACCGCCACTAACGTGTTATTTTTGACAGCCCTATTTCAGCTGCACAGTCTGGGTGCAATGCTACGGTGGGACGCTACGGTGCGACGCTACGACAGAGGAAGAGTTTTTCCCTCCAAACTAGCGGATTAAAACACGTTTGGCGGATTTTCTTTGTTTCTGGGTTAAAGAAAAAAGACGAGCGAGGTGTGATTGTGGAGGACGGCTCACCAGCCTGTAAAAGGTTTGCAGAGAAAGGAGGAAACATCCGTTCTAGCACCTGCAGGAGAACCAGCAGCTTTCTGTGCTGCAGTAAAGATAAATACACATTAGTTTGGATTAAATGTATTTTTTCTTTACACAGGAGAGGAGATGTCACTGGAACCAGACTTCTCTGTTACTTTACTCTGTTGTTATATTAATGACTCATTTAAGCTTAAAAAGATAGAAAAGAATCGACATCTAAGGAGTGTTCAGGTGAGTTTACACCTTCTAGTGCTGGGACGTTGACAAGAATCGGACCAAGTAGGTCTGTTAAGGTGACGTTGCTACCATCGATGCTGGAGATGGAGTCGATTCAGAGCTCCATGTGGTCCAGGACTGAAAGATTGAACATTTTCCCTTTCCAGACAGTTGTTCCAGACAGATGTTAGTGGGAGTTCATGTGCTTTTTTTCCCAGTACAAAAGGGGCTTTAAAGGTAAATCTGGGTTCTGCCTGCACATGGGTCATTAGGTCCTCGCACATGATGCTCTTCTTCTGAACATGAACTCGCTAGGTTTACAACATGCTTCTTCTTTAAACAATGATTTTAAAATTAAAGCGATGACTAAGAAACAGAAATAAAACCGCTGATTGGACTTAATATGTTCAGACCGTCGCTGTCCGGTTCAGGGTCTGCACACGTCCAGGTGCAGCTTCGTCGGCTACATACGTCATCGTGGCGCCAAGCACGGTCCCGTTTCGTAGGAGCCTCCGAATCCAGCCCACAAACCTGCACTTGGTTTGGCCTGTAGGAAGCTGCCGGTGGCGCATCCTTCATGGCCTCTTTTCTCCCACAATTCATTTCACACAAGACGGTGGCGAATGAGCAGCCGAGCTCGTTCTTATTTAACCACACTGACAAAACCATTCAAACGTTTTTGGCTTTAAATTCTGTAATATTTGACATTCTTGGGTTTTTAAGGGTTAATGAAGAGTTTTTTCTTTTACATGATTACTGTCGGTGTTAACGTTCACCAACATGTCCCAGCATATGCAGATATCCAGCGTCCTCCATGGCCTACGTAGTCTACACGCCGCCAAGTGTGTCGACCCGGAACTGGGACCCATGTCCTCCCGCTAACAGTCATGGTTGTCCATGGGATCTGAGGGTTTGTTGCATAAATCCTGGCAGTGTGCTGCGGGATTCTCCAGATATTTTCCCAAAATATCGCAATTATTTGGGGAAAATACGACCAGCATCTGCCTCCCCGTAGCTGCGGTGGTGTTCACGGCTTAAAGTGTTAAATGTTTTTCAGTCAGGTGTAAAAGTCAAAAAGCTTTTTTCAGAGACAATTTGAATAAATGTTTTAAAACCTTCAAGGCTTTTTATCCTTCCCTTTAGGGCAGAAAGTACCTTCATTAAACTGCAGACTATTTATCTAAAGGAGGAAGAGGAACCATGCGTACTTCCCAGTCCTCCCTGGACCAGATTTTCCTGCCCCCACTGGCCCACAAGCCAACGGGATTCTGTGAACAGCCGCCGGTTTGCAGCAGAAATCATCCGAGCCGGCAGTTCTGACCTCTGCGCTACATCAGCACATGCGAGCGGAGGTCAGGAATGCGGGGCTCCTGAGCTCATTGTCCCAGGATCTGGTTTATGGGTTGTGTGTCGTCCTCTTCTCAGAGCGGTGGGAGATCCACAAACAGCCCAGTGACACATTCCTGCAAACGGACGTCTGAACTGTGGCGCCACAGCGCTGGAAAGGCTCGTCTTCCCCTCAGACGTCAGAGTCAAACTGTGGATTTAAAGCGGAAATTCTGTAGCGGAGCAGGCAGCACTTTATTCTGGGAGGCAGAAAACAGGCCCAACTTTGACCCGAGTGAAAACGTCACACATTGATCAGCTCCTGCTCATCAGCATTCACCCAGCGTTCCTTCCATTAAACATCACTTAGCTGCTCCCAACCTGAACTTTCCAGACCCTGAGGCTGCAGCCTGCAACTTGCTTTTTCAGGCATCAGCACAGTTTGGGAGCTCATGGAGGATCCGTGCAGCTCCGCTGAGATCCAACATGCTCCACAGATTCCACTTCCAATGACTTCTTTTACACCACATGTCTCATGCTGACTTTAGAACTTTAAATCTGTTTTTTCTGAGAAACGTTGCAGATTTATTCACGTTGTCTAACTGTTGAATCGACTGACTGTTGCATAACTTTAGAAGAGCATGGCTGCACACCTGATCTCCAGCAGGCCTGTTAATGCCTTCCGTGGCGCTGCATGTGTGAGGAGCACTGCTGGAGACGAACCCTGCTCAGTAATCTGCCTTTCTCAGATGAGTTAGCTGCAGTGTTTCCCTGTAATTGTCAAGCAAACTTTTGACATGCTTCTATAAACAAAGAGTGACTTATGCTTGCTTCCGTTAACTACTTTAGAACAAACACAGTGCAGTCATAAGAAGACGCCAACGACGGCTGCACCAAGCCTGAAGAGCTGCAAGTAAAGCTTAGAAGAAATAAACAAAATCACAAGAGAGAAAAACGGAGTTCTGGATTTTTTCTGTTGGATATACTCAAATTTTTCTTGGACACCATCCGTTGCATCCAGATAAATCATGTTTCAGATAACATACATGAAAAAAGGCTTTCCATCTCCTATTAAACATGTCAGCTTAAAAAGCTCAAACTCAAGTCAGCACAACCAGGACGGTGCCTGTTGTGTCCAGATTACTGCAGTTTGAGGTTTTTCTTCTGCAGATAAAAACCGAAACTTTGACGGAACCGTGACTGATGTTCAGGCTAGAAATACTGCAAGTTAACGCGCCAGAAAACCTGGTTTCTTTCTGCTTTTAGCTTCGCTTTGGTCTCCATCAGGTGGTGACACATGTCTCTTTAGCTCCAAAATCCAGAACTTCCTTCACAATTTCAGAAGTAAAACTTTATACATACAGCACCTCTCACAATATAAAATCCCAAAGTGCTTCACAACTACGCATAAAACAAGAGAAGTGAATAAAAAGCAGATTTAAGACTGAAGGGGACAGAAAAACAAAGGAAGACAGCAAAAAGGAAAACAGAAAGAAGAGAGAGGAGCCAGAAACACAGAAGCAACAATCTTCAGTCCAACCAGCTGCTGCACCTAAACAGAAACACACCAGAAAGTTTCCACCGCGCTGACAGAGCAGCCGGTGGTGGTGTTCCCAGATTACCACCTCCCTTTTTAAAGGTGACTTTAAAAAGCCACCAGAGGCCAAAGAAAAGAGCTCTAGAGTTTTCACTGATGCCCACCAAGTCCCGGATCTTAAAATAAATTTCTTCCACTTTCAATTCTAGCAATAAAAGTGCAGATTTAATTCCACTGGAAAGTGGTTGCTTCTGACCTGAAGGAGCCGCAGCAGATCTCCTCTACTGGCGTCTACGGGGCATCTTATCTTCAGCTCTGGGACCAGTTCTTAACTAACCAGAAGCTTTGTGTTCGACCCAGAAACTGCTTTATTTTAGCTCTTTGTATCAAACAGCGTGCCATCAATTATTGAAAATGTGTGGAGAAATCTAGAAAGTTCACACCAACATGGGTCATCCTGAAATGAATCTAAAAGAGGTCTGATGTGATGCTTTACTGGTCTCCAGAGCTCAGATGGCTTCAGAAGATCCCGGAGCTGTGATTGGCTGGCTCTGCTGCTGCTGCAGGTCTCAACATGAGACATTTTTAACGCGTTGAGCTCATTTTAAGGTTTGTTGTCTGTATGTAAATTCACCTCTAGGAGCAGAGGAGCAAAGTGAGAAATAAAGAGCAACAAGCCGCAGCCCTGCCAGTGCGTGGAAACAGGTAAAGGTGTGGGCCCGACCCCGCGAGTCTAATCTCGGCCTTTCTAATCCCCGCTCTCGCGTTGGCCAACTTACCCTCCAGCGTCACTTCTTTCCCGGCCTTCTTCAGCGCCTGGACCGCCATGTCATGCGTTGCCTCCCGGAGGTCGTTCCCGTTCACCGACAGGATCGCGTCGCCCACCCGGAGCGCCCGGCTCTGGTCCGCGGCGAGTCCCGGGAAGATCTTGGAGATGAGGATGGGCATCCGGTTCTCTCGCCCCCCCTTGATGCTGATCCCCAGCCCGCCAGACTCTTGCTTGACAACCCGGACTTTCCGCACCGCCTCTGAGGAGCCGTCCAGGCTGACGGGAAGGTCACCGTGTCTCGACCCGAAGCTTGACACGGGACTACCGTAGCTGGAGCCGGGGCTTCCGAATTCAGAGTTTGTGCCGTTGTTCGGGTACTTTTCAGGGCTGTTCATGCCGTAACTACCGTCGTACTGACCCCGAGTGCCCCCTCCGTGCCCCGGGCTGCTACTGCGACCCCGAACTCCATGCTTCTGGTTCTGAAGTTGTTCTGGACCCGAGGAAGGACTGCGGCTAGGGTTCCCCGGACTCGTTCCTGGGTCGTTTCCGTTCGACATGCCATTTCGCAGGCCAACCGGAGAGTACTCCCAGTGATTGGCCCCTTGCCCGGTTACCTCCGCTTCGGCGGTTAAAGTCAGCGTTTCGCGCGTGAGTTCGGCGGCCACTCGGATCCAGCGGTCGCGGAGCAGAAGGTCCAGTTGACCGTTCTTGTCTGCTCGGGTCCAAACTGCCATTCCTGGACGGTTAGCCTGCTTCGAAGCGGGCCGCTCTCACACTAAACTCATCATCAACTTTTTCCTCTTTTTCCTCTGCGCACGAGCAGCAGCTAAACTCCTCCGGTCCGCATCGACACACCCACCCCGCGCGGCCGCGGGAGAGGCGGGAGAACCGGGGGACTCCCGGGGAAGAGGAGGAGGACTAGCGGTCGTGAGGATGGGCCAGCCTCGCTCGGAGGGCTTGTTTTTGTAAAACTGTAAAACTGCCCAACTTCCAGGGCAAAGTTTGCACGCGCGCGACGACGTCATTTCCGTTATGACCTGTCACAATAAAAACAAATTCATCCAAAAAGGTCTAAAACACTTGGTATGGGAGACATTTTCTACAAATTCAGATTATTTATCTTATAAATTTCAAACTTTCATAAGTGACGCTTTCTTGTTCAGCTTTTTCTTTGGTTCTCGTGCTTTTTTCAAATGTGTTTATTTTGATTTATTTGTTATGTATGGAAGCCTAGAGCTGTCACCCAAAATAAAAAAGAACCCTATTACGTTATAACGTGATAGTTTTATTGTAAAAACGTGAATCTTATTATGTTATAATACATTTTGTGGTGAAAACGTGGAATAAAAACTGCATGCAGATCAGACAAATGCCTAATTTACTAAATGGGATTAAATTGTACTGAGACAAGGAGAGGATGGACAGACGGATGGATGGATGGGTGGACGGATGATGGATGGATGACGGACGGATGGACGGACGGATGGATGGTAACACGGATGGATGGACGGATGGATGGATGGATGGACTGATGGATGGATGGGTAGACGGATGGACGGATGGATGGACGGACGGATGGATGGTAGCACGGATGGATGGACGGATGGATGGATGATGGATGGACTGACGGACGGATGGATGAACGGACAGATGGATGGATGGGGATGGATGGACAGATGGACGGAGTGACAGATGGATGGATGAACGGACAGATGGACGGATGGATGGGGGATGGATTGTCCTCCCAGAAATCTGGTTGGTTATAGCTGTGATCAGGAAGAACTGCAGCACCAGAGATTTTTGTAAAAAATAATTAATAATTATAGGTGATGTATTCGTAACAGTTGGGCCTTGGATGAATATTAAACCCGTAACAAAAAGACAATAATAAAGGTTTATTGAATTTGTGTAGTTTTATTGTGAAAGTATAATCCTTGTACTTCCTGTTTCCGTCTATAAGTCAGATTGCTTGACTTCGGGGGGGGGGGCTTGTGTTTGCAGAGGGAACTCAAAGCTGGATGACAGGAGCAGGTGTCGTGCCAAGACAATCATCCCCTACAGAAATTGTCCCCCCTTACGCGGGAGCGCGCACTCCTTGAGTAGCTCGTAATCGTCTTTACTATGTTGGATTTCAGCACGTAAACAGAAAAACAACAACACACAAGGTGCTTAAATTATTATTTGATGGTTGTTGTTGTGTCAGCAGGGTTTGCTAAGTTTCTAGCAGCTTTTACTTCTATACTTGCTCCGCTTTGTCTGTAGGTCTGTAGGTAGGTAGGCTGCTACTGTCTGTCCATCCGTCCATCTTATCCGAGATCGGGTCTCGGAGTGGGTCGCTATTACTGTAGGATATTTATTTCAAATAATTCAAATCACCCCCCGAACATTAGACCAATCACCCTGTGACCTGAATCATTTACCTCCAAAAATCAGTTTTAATATTCATTTAACAATGAAGGCAACTTTCTTAAGAAAAATTAACACTTAGTCCCTGAAAGGTTTTACGTTTAGAGTGTTTTAAAGATACCAGTAAGTTCTACCATCATACTGTGCATACATGGCATGTCCTCTTTCTCTCAAGCTCAGTCTGTGTTCCGACACAAAGAGTTTTACACTTTCTTTAGTACTTTAAAAAATAAGAAGTTGACATTTTCTTTACTAAAGATGGAGGTAGTCTTCTTTCTGCCAGACTGCTTATATCCTAACATCAGCTGTTTTATTTGACTCAGTTTTTAATTTTGACGATAAATATGAGGACGTTTGGTCTTCATATACAAAAGTTATGCAGGGGAGGCAGACTGAGGAACAGCCACAGTCTTTGTCCACGTTTAACTTTTGGAAATGAAGACCAGACTACCTCAGGTAGGTATCTACAAATAAAAACATCTAATGCTGAAATATATTAACTGTATAAACAGGGAACAGCTTCTACATTTTCCATTCCTTCGAGTTAAAAACATCATTTCAGTGTAACATGATGGTCTGAGGTTGAATCTTTCTCATTTTAATCCTGATCAGTTTAGAAGTGAAGGTGTACTTCTTTAACCCTCCCACATAAAACAATTAGAAAAACAGGGTTTATTGTCCCTCCTGCCAGTTTCTGTGATTCCACAATGGATACTGAATTTTATATTTGACTATTAAAGGTTTGTATGATTTACAAAGAAAATGTTTTATTTCAAAAGAAGGGATTTTTCTTTCTAGACATAATGAAGAACCTACTGGTGCACATTTCTTTATGAAGCTCAGTAATTTCACCTCTGCAGCCACAGAACAGCTGAAAGTAGCAACCAGGGAGCTCACAGATCCAGCCTTGTGTTTCTTATCAGACTTTATTGCAGCTGAGGTTCATGTTGTGTTTACAACACTAGAGCAGATTGCAAGCGTCCACGGGGAGTGTGAGAGGTGGGAGTTTCATCAGCTCGCTTCACATCGGGGTCGCCATGCTGCAGCCTGCAGCTTCACCCCCTCCGTTACGTTCAGTGTCTCCCACGTCACACCTTTTCCAGCCCGACCGGGGACTTTACAGGCATTTCAAAAAGCAACCATTTTAAAAATAAATGTCATTTGCTGTGTACAAGCCATAATTTTACAACTCTGCTCGTTTTCTAAGTTACATTCATGACAAAAACAAGGCAAACTCGCAGAGCTAAACTAGCTGATGCTATGATGCATGGCTTCACCACCACCAAAGCACCTCACCTTCTTCCTCACATCATGCACAGCCATCCACCTCCAGCACGCCGCCTGCCTCTCCGCCTGCCTCTCCGCCTGCCCTCCCAGCAGCTGCGGGTGTCGGGGAGTGAAGTCATGGTGTAGCAGATAAGGCAGATACAAGGAGAGCTGCTACTCAAACCTCATTCTGTGCAGGTGTGTGTGCAGTAAAACGTGGGAGGAAATGTGGCTGAGTGGTTTACAATCATCAGGTTCTTATTAAAAAGGGTTTCCTGCAGCTCTACAGTTGCTTTTGCATCAGAGCACGCCATTACCATTAAATGATGCATTTGATGCTCCACCCCAGCACAATTTAAAGAATTTTGAAGCACCTCACTGGAATATATATTTTATTGATATCAGTTAAAACCAGTCAAAGTTCTGCAAGCTGTTGCTGCTGTGCATGAGCCCACAAGAACCCTTAAAAGCAACCAGACCTCTGAGTGTGTGCACAGTGTGGTCAGAGTGGGACAGAGTCTATCAACCTGCTCACTGGTTCGCGTTGCTGATCATCTCAGTGCAGTGATGCTGCGGTGAGGACGGCGATGATGTGTGGAGGCGTTGGTGCTGGAGGGGAGGCAGGCAGCCCTGTGCCTGTAGGTAAGGTGCAGGGGGAGGGTTTGGTCGAGGGAAAGCCTCGAAGTGGGACTGACGCTGCAGCTGTGGTCTCTGAGCAGCAGCTTTGGCCTCTCTCTTGGGGGTGTTGTTGAGGATGTCCAGGCTGCGACGGCTGGAGGAAATGACATCAGCCACGAACTTGGTGCATTCGGAGCAGATGTCACGCAGCGTGCAGCCATGAGCGTACAGGTGTGGGAACTCCTCCTCCACCGAGCGGCGGGATAAACTGCGCAGGGATCTGCAGACAGATACAAGGACAAGAAAGGTTTATGGTATTACAGAGGTGTCACTGTCCATGTGGAAGAATCCTGCCCCTACAGACCAACGTGCAGGGATGATCTCATCTGGCAGTCGGACTTTTATCTTCTGTAATGCAGTTAGGAAACAGTCATTTTCTGCTTTGTGTTGCTTTCTAACTCAATGTGTAGAATTTTTGTATTTATTGGACAAAAGAAAAATAAAGGAATAAAAAGGAAATTGAAGATGAAGGAATGTCTTCTTACACCGGAATTATACCGGGTGTGTGTGCGTCACGTTACAGCTGCACCACGGTTTTGTTACGACCTGCGTGGCACAGCATTTTATACCAGGAGCATGTCAGGTGTGGAGCGCCCATGAGTGCAGTCCACCGCGAGATCACAAAATCACAGGAGAAGTGGAGAATCACAACATTCTCCATTTCCAGGATAAACGTTTCGTCCATGATGACAAAAAAAAACAAACAAAAAAAAAAAAAACACTGAGACCCCCTGACCGGTTAAACACGGAATATTTTCATGGTTCAGCAGCGCAAATCTGCACAGGGGCTTTTATTTTGAAAAATACCGGAAGCTTTAACGCTGCACCCGTGTCTGACTTCCTGACTGCCCCTATCTGAACTGCAGAATTGACGCATTCTGGGTGCATGAAAAGTCAAACTAGACTCGGTGCATAAATTTAGCGGAGTGCTACGACAACGCGCTTCTGATACACTTCTGATACACTTCTGATACGCTTCTGATACACTTCTGATACACTTCTGATACACTTCTGATACGCTTCTGATACACTTCTGATACACTTCTGATACGCTTCTGATACACTTCTGATACACTTCTGATACACTTCTGATACACTTCTGATACACTTCTGATACGCTTCTGATACACTTCTGATACGCTTCTGATACGCTTCTGATACACGCTGCGGCACAAACAGTGTAATTCCACCTTTAGGCGCTACGCTTCTGATATATATTTCATTTGGTAAAGCTGTAGGGTGTCAAATAAGTTTTATACACAAACTGACAGTGAATAATCTGATAATCTGCGTTTCTAGAAGATGAAATATTATTCCATACCTCATTCCAGTTCAAATTTCAGTCCCAATCTAATAAACTCCATAATGCATCTAGGACTAAAGGTTTATATTATATTTTTTAATACTTGTTTTTACCTAACCTAAGAGCTCAAACAAGATGCTCAGCTAAAGCCTGGGACACATAAGGATTTTTTAAATCTGAAGAGGTATAATATATATATATATATATATATATATATATATATAATATATATACATATATGTATATATATATATATACATATATTATACACATATATATATATATATATATATATATATACATATTATATACATATATACACATATTATATATATATATATATATATACACATATATACACACACACAAATATATTTATATATATATATATATATATACATATATATACACACACACACACATACATATATATATATATTTAAATATATGTCTATATGTATATAAATACAGAAAAATAACTGCTCCCTCTTAGGGAGAGTTTAGACCAGTTAACATAACATCATGTCTTTGGACGGTGGGAGGAAGCCGGAGAGAAGCCACGCATACACGCATACACGCATACAGGCATACACGCATACACGCATACACGGGAGAACATGCAGGCTTCACACAGAAAGGCCACGCCCCCCAGCGTGATGGACAGGACAAGTTAAAAAAAAAAACGAAAAAACAAACCATAAATCATTTAAAAGGTTTGTAAAAGCTCATGTTTACCAAATGTGTCGCTTCGCCTCTTTTATTTGAACTCAGCTGAGAAACTGAATTAAAATAGAAATGTTTTGGGAATTTTCAGCTCAACAATTTTTAAAGCAGACAATGAAATTCTGAAGATAATAAAACTATTTTTATCTATATTGAGTCTTTTTACAGAGTCTGAAAGACTTTCCTGTCTCTGATCATTGAAGACACCAACCTAACAGACCTGAGTTATTTTAACTGTTTCAGTGTTTGAGCCGTCCTGATTTTAAATGATAGCATTTCATTTTATTTATTTTTCTAAATGAATCGAATTCCACCTAAAACATGTTCATCTTTATTTTATTTTCTTTCCTGTGTCTCTCTTTTCTGTCTTCCCTTCGTCTTTGATGGCAGTTTCTCATCAGAAGTTCTGAACACCGACTTTTTTCCACAGTAAACCAGCCAAACATCTGGAAAAAGGAAGCTGAGTTTTTCAGCTTACTAAAAGCCACCGTGGTGCGGGGGCTCTGATGAGCACACGAAGGTCAGCTGTGAATAAAAGACGATGTTTGTCATCATGAAGGCGAGTGTTTCCGGTTCAGATGGCAGGTGTTCGCTGGGCAACACGTCAGCTTGTTGTCTTCCATGAGAAGTGGGGATGGTAACGACAGCTGGTAATTATTGCATAATGACGGCTTAGAGGCCGTGGAGGAGGCGTGGCTCCGATTACGCAACAGCAGAATGAAGAGGTGGGGGAGGTGGGTGGACGCTGGTGATTGGATTGAGAAGGCAATCTCCATCCTAAGCAGAAACAGCCGGTTCCAGGTTAGCAATCACTGGCTGGAGGACCAGACTTGAACCCGAGTCCAGCCTGCATTCGTCCCTGGAAGAAGCAGCAAACTGGGCCAAGCTGAATCAGAAATACTTCAGCTTTGCTCTGTGCAGAATCATCAGCCTTCTTAGCATTAAACAGGAGAACAGGAGAGATTTCTGGAATAAATATGAACAGATTTCCTTGATGTTGAACTGTTGGTTCATGCTGAAATTTCTCTGAATACTTAAATAATTAATATTTTATTTGTAATCCGCGTTCCAGCGACCCTCCGGAGCTTTACGCAGATAAAACATTAAAGACGAGAACAGAAAACATCACACTAAAAATACAAGTTCAAAGGATCAAAATTCGACGGATGGACAGACAGACAGATGCTGAATTATGGCCATATGTTCAGGTATCAGTGCTACTGCTCACACACACACACACACACACACACACACACACACACACACACACACACACACACACACACACACACACACACACACACACACACACACACGCAGTGCTGTGTAAGAATACTGAAGCCGAGGAAAAAGACTAAACTGCTTCATCTTTTGGAATTTCCATGTTTTTTGCTGCTGTTTTTAAAGGTGGTGCAGAGTTTATAGCAGGTGGTTTCAGAGGGTTACAGAACAACACAGCAATGTTCTGATATTACAAAGTGTACTTTTAAAAGTACTTCAGGAAAGTTTGACCGAGTAACTTTTACTTGTAGTTGAGTAAGATTTGACCACGAGAATCAATTCTCTGACTCAAGTGCTGGAGAAGAGGACTTAAACAAAGACTCACTTATAGACTTGGCTTCTGTGTCCGTGGCCTTTCGGAGCGCTGTGGAAGCCCACAGTGTAGACGGGAATGTGGGCCATCTTCTTGGAGGGAATCTTCATCTGGAGGAGAGGAACAGGAGGAAAAGAGTGACAATTTCACTAAAATCCAGCTGTCCACAGACAATTTATCACCATTTAATCCAGACGTGACATGAATCACACACAAAGAAACAGGAAATCTAAAACAAATGCACATGTTTGACCAAAGAACACAGAAATGAGCCACAGCACGACACATCACCCCAGAATGAACAAAAACATGCAAAATCCAAACCTACAGAACCCACAAGCCTGAAGCCACAAGCAAAACCGCCAAAAGAAAAAAGAAGAAGACCAACAGAGAAACCAGCCGGCAGGGAAGTGGAAAAAAAGTGGTGAAATATGCACTTTAACCCGTTTCTTATGCTAACGGCATGACAACACCACTAAAACAGCAACTGTGGCTTAAATGAAGAAAAACTGGCACATTCAACTCAGAAGAAAACACACGTTTATTAATAATCTGAAATCCAGAACAACTGACACAAAGCTGTTAGAAAATAATCCAATCTGCAGCCAAATGTTTGATAGAAAGTCAAACTGCAGGAAGACGTTTAATTGATTACAGCAGCCTGAAGAAACAGCCGTACAGGTGGAGGTGAAGGTGGAGGTTACCTTGGCGCTGCAGGAGCCGCAGACCGACCTGCAAGAGGAACAAGAAGAAAACACTCGTCTTCTTTCATCACATGGAAGCAGAAAGAAGCAAGAAAAGAGCAGCTGAGAAGACTTCGCTTTACGTTAGACTACAAATGGACAAATTAATGGCGTCTCTGGATCCAGTTCATGTAATCAAATTACCAATAAATCTATTTTACTAACAAATAAAACCAGTGAGGAATAACTGATGTTAGCAGAAGCCTCATGATGCACACAATAGTTTTAAATAGAACTTAGAATAAACTAGAAAGCTGTGATTTTACTAACAGATGGAAAAACAAATGCAAGAAAAAATCTTTAACACAAGAATCAAAGTTTTCTAACAAACAGCTGATAAAAGAAGTGGAATAAAAACGGGCTAACAAACACAAACCGAGACGCTTCAGGTTTCACGTTTATTTCCACAAATTATTCATAAAATTCAGCACTGAAAAAATTCTTCTACCAAACTGGAGAGCTGGACTCAAAAAGGCCTGAAAAACAGCTCCCACTGGGCCTGGACCTGAACCAGTTCGGCCTGAGCAGGGCTGGAACCTGCCAGAGAACCAGAGGCCAGGAAAATAAACCGGCTGTTCTCCATAACACGTAACAGTGAAGCACAGTGGTTCAAAGAACTAAGAGTGGACCACATCTCCCTCCCTGGAAAAAGTCCAGTTACCATCACAGTGGCAGATATCCAGCAAAGACTCAGGTATGAAGAACTGGTCAGCACCTGGACCGGACCTGATCCACACCTACTGGTTAAAGATGATAACTTCACTCCAAGAGCACCTGGGGCCTGAATGGCTGACCAAGGGACGGACAGAAGGGAACTGTCCCATCCAGCTATCAGATAACCCGTCTCTCCACCGCATGGACGCTGCTGTCGGGCACCATAGCGGCTAAGATAAAGATAAGTGAGATACAGAAAGCTTTGGCAAAGGTACCAGAGGAGCCCAACACAGACCAACCTGTTACTGCCTGGATTGATTACCAGAAAACCTCTGACTCAGTGCCATACATGATCCTGGAAAGCCTGAATCTGTACAAGATCAACACTAAGAGCCTTCACTGCAGACTCAACGAGGCTGTACAGACCCCCCTGGAGGCCAGCTTCAAGCCAGCTGCACAAGTCTCCATCAGATGTGGTACAAACCAATGAGAAGCTCCGTCTCTGCTGCTGTTCTGCAGCCTGAACCCCCCCAGCCCATGAATCAATGAGATCATGAGTTTTCTCCGCAGGGTGGCCGGGCTCTCCCTTAGAGACAGGGTGAGAAGCTCGGTGATCCGGGAGGAGATCAGAGTCGCTGCTCCTCCGCATCGAGAGGAGCCAGATGAGGAGGCTCGGGCCTCTGGTCAGGTTCATTTTCCCAATCCCATGTGCCCCCCCAGCTTGAGAACCACTGCCTTAATCCTCCCAACTGGGCACCGGAACATGGAAACCCACTGTGCTCTGGTTACCAATCAGGATTCATTAAGTAAAAATGATTATTAATGATGTCATCTTTCCATGCCGCGGCCTCGTATCGTAAAATAAAATCTCCAGAGACTAGCAGACGATGTAAAATCTAAATTAACCCTGAAGGTGGTAGTTTGAGGAGCGGGTGTTCTCTGTGTCCTCCAGCTAACATTTCAAGCTAAAACAGGCTGAGAAGATGTTCCAGAAAGTTTCCTTTCTTACCTTTTACACAGTAAGCATGTGGCCGGCCAGGAGAAGAGAGGAAACTTGACTCTGCAGCAGCAGCAAAGCTGAAAAACAGACTGAGAGTTACTGAAGACGTTGGTGTAAACAGCAGAGAGACGGAGCTCTGCTACCTTTCCTTTCTTTAGGTTGTTGTAGAGCTCTTTGCTCTGAAGGAACTTCTCCATCTCTGCTTTGACCAGCACTCGCCGCACATTGATGACTTCATCCACCGTTAAGGCGAGACTCTCCACCGGGTGGCTGAATTCCTCCTAAACAACCAGGAGAAAACCGCCATCTTTAATCTGATCTGCTTCACGTCATCTGTAATGGAAAATTTTATACACATGCACTTTGTATTGTTACAAAACCTTGTCTTGTGTTTTACTGAGGAAGGAGGATGACTTGTACCCAGATAAGAATTGAGTGAGCTTCATTTACCTCCCCTTCCAATCTTCTAACATTCCTTTGAAACAGAGGACTAATGATTTGTCTTGATGTGATCAGCTCATGTTAGTTTATATAAACCAAACCCAAATGCATCTGTTCAGACTTGCACAGCCAAAATGTCTTTGACTGTGGATTTCTCATTGCTGATCAGCTCTTATTAAAAATACTTTGTTTGATTCTCACTTAGTGTGTGATCTTTGATAAATAAAATTCCACAACACATCTTCCTGGATGACGTAGCTCTGTCACAGTGAAGCGGGATGAAATTATCTCGGGACACTTAAAGTAAATCAGATTTTAAGGACCTGTTGATGGCGGGAGGAATGAATGAATGGTTTTGTGGTGACATCCTCCATGCTGCTGTTTTAACTCACCATCCACTGGTGCTTGTCTTCAGGTCTGGAGCCCAACGCCATCGTCTCAGGTCCCTCCGTGGCCTCGTCGACTGAACTCAGAGACAGGCGGGCGGGAGAGGGCGGCACCCAGCCATGAACTGGGAAGGAGGCTGGGGTCAAGAGAAAAGAAATGGTGAATGTAGTGAGACTGGATCAAATGGGGACAAGCAGAGAGTGAACAAGAGGCCACACATCCCAGCCTAACAAGGACATGAATTCCACATCAGCCCCGTCTCAGCTGTCAGCGCCTCGTCGACTCCAACGCTGCCATGTTTTCAGCTCCTGCTGCTACATCTGTAAGCGTCTGACCATCAGACCATCCTGCAAATGGAAGCTGTCAATGTGGCTCTAATGGAAAGTAAACAAACTGGGAGGAGAGCTGGACCAGGCTGGTAGACATCAGTACATCCTCACACAGGCATGGTTCAGACATGAGAGCCCCCTGTTGGCAGACCTGTGTACTACATAACAAACCTCCATCCTGGCATTACTCAGCCTTGTCTGATGTATGAGGCATGCAGCGCTGTGGATTCTGTGGATTCTGTTGCAGCCGTCTAAAGGCCAAGAATGAACAGAAGTCTGGATCAATTTTCAAACCATTACCTCTGCACATGCACAGCAAAGCTGCTAATGCAGCAGTCATGGCCATAAAAACAGATAATATGCTTTGCAGACACGACTCACATCCATTAGCTTCTACCCTCCTTCACCAAGTCAGACTTCATCAGCACATCTTTATATCTAATTAGAATCCATCACAAGGCTGATGTCAACCCTCTGTCCATGAGTGCTGCACCACAGAGGACTGACGCCGCTCTGTTTCAGTCAGGTAACATTAGATGAAGTTTGCACCGCGGTAGAGATGAGAAACAGTGGCGACATGATGTCCCCACAGCCACCAACCCATTACATGGCTCTGAAGGTTGTACACAGAGTAAACATCATGTGTTATTTTTAGCAGAGGCCTGTATAAATATTGTATGCACATATAAATATGTGTACAACCATATCCATTGAGAAACTGATCCCATTTGACCAGCAGTGTAGATATAAACATACACACACAAACATATTTCTAACAAATAAATGCTTAAAATATGTAATGTGTCATATCATAAATTAGTTTCCCTTTTTAAGATGAATTATTGAAATAAATTAAGTTTTGCATGATATTCAAATTGTATGTTTCACATGTATGTGTGTGTATACACACACATATAGGAACCATCATGGAGGACAAGCCCTGCATGGGATGTACCACCGACAGAGAGCTGAAGTGGTGGATATGAACAAGTCCTACCAGTGGCTAGAGAGGGCTGGACTGAAGGACAGCACAGAGGCAGTAACCATGGCAGCACAGGAGAACCAGGGCAATGGAGGTCCTGATCTACCGCACAAAGCAGGACCCCAGGTCTACCACACCAGGAGGACCCCAGATTTACCGCACCGGGCAAGATACTGGCAGACAAAGAATACATGGAACTCCATAACCAAGTAACTGGCATCGTGTCCAGAAACATCTGAGCAGAATATGGACTGGAGACCCCTAGGTCACAATGGAAACACCTCCCAAGGTGGTGGAGAATGAGAGGACTAAGATCCTGCAGGACTTCCAGATACAGACTGACTAAATGGTGGTGGCCAGCCAACTGGACGTTGTAATCATGGATAAGCAGCAAAGGAAGGCTGTAGTGATGGATGTAGCATCTCCACCGATGGAAATATCAGGAAAAGAAACACGAGAACCTGGAGGAACACCAAGGACTCAAGGAAGAGCTGGAGAAAGCCTGGAAGGTGAAGGCAACAGTAGTACCCCCACACTGGAGAAGTGGCTCCAACAGAAACCTGGAGAACCATCAGACATCTCCATCCAGAAGAGAGCAGTCCTAGGAACAGCTAAGAAACTGGAGGACCCTCAAGCTCCCAGAGCTGGAGATGGACCCAGCCTACCCAGGAGAGATGGGAGGATGAAGAAAGAGTTTATATATATATTACACACACACACACACACACACACATTAGTTAAAAAATGTTCTCCTCTGCAGCCTCATGACCAGCTTCACCTCTCTGACAAATGTCAGTGTAAAATTTTAAACTAATATTCTGGCTGATTGTTTCCGTCTGAAGGAAGAGAAGAAGAATCCAGAGTGAATCTTTTCATTCTGGTTGGAAAACAGCAGCTGATGTTCTTTTTACTACTTCTCTTTGACTTGGACTGAAGGAAGGATTTAATAACCTCACATCTATGTGCAGTTATTAACTGTCAGCACAGCTGGAGCTCATGAACGTGGCAAATCAGCTTCCTTTCAGTCCGAGTCAAACAGACTCAGGATGACGTCAGGATGAAAATAACTGAGCCTCCAAAACTACCAAAACAAGTCTGTAAATGAGATGATGCTGCTGGAGGGTCATTTACCCAGAAATGATTCCCGGGATGTAACAGAGACACTGGATCTGACTGTCCACACCGACTCAATCATCTGAATGAATTCATACATAAATGCACATGTTGCTTGTACATCCTACTCTAGATGGATCTCTATGAATTATGTAATTACACTTTATGACCGACTGTAGAGGATAATCAGTCTGACCTCGGTGATGAGGAGGCGGCCCAGAACTAGCCAGCGTCCTGGACCGAGGTCTCACATCCCGCAGCCTGACCGTCTCCTCCAAACAGGCTGATTGCAACAGGGATGGAAGCATTTCCCCGCGGAGCAAGGCCAGGTCCTGCTCCGAGAAGGATCGATCCCTTTTCAAAGGGGTGGGGGAGCTCTCTGCTCTCCTCAGCTCCATGTTTTCAGGAGACTCCTCCTCCTGGTGGAGTTCGAGGTCAGACACAGAAGAAAGAGGAGGAAAAGGAGACAAGACAAAAAACAAATCACCCCAGATAATAAGTTATTTATTTATTCAAGCTGTTATCAGAAGTTGGGACGAAGCGTCATCACGTCTGTTCGCCGCCTAGGCAGCCACGCACTGAGCCAGGTCTGGTAACCTTTTTCTTCATTTCAGTTAAATCATTTTATTTGTAATATTTACCATTTCTTTTATATTTCACATTTTTCTTAGCAAGTTTGGCAGGGGGGGGATAACTGGGTGCTCACTTTTAGCTCACTCATTCTTGTCACCTTGTTACTTTGGTTTATTTTCAGTTATTATGCATTTTCTTTGAGTTACTAGTTCCTGGGGAAGTTGCTGTGTGGGAGGCCCAAGCCTGCTAAGAGTCCCAGCTGAGGTGGATCTCCTTTGACGAGGCTACAGCCTAATTGGACTCATCCATCTTGCAAAAAGATAGTGGGAGAGGGGTTTAGATTTTCTATTGTTTTGTATTACTTTATTTGTTCTTTATGTAGAAGTATGATTATTTAGATTTCTGTTTTACCTAATGAGTTATGAATCTAAATTGTTTAAGTTCTGTTTTGAATTAGTTAAGTTTATTAAGTTAGCTGAAGATGGTTATGTATTTCCCTCTATGTATACGTTATGTATACGCCCTCACAGACATCATAGTTAAATAGACTGCAGGAGTCCAGTTGGACTCAGGTGCTGTCAGGTACCTAGGTGCAGTGTTTTTGTAAAGTCCTTTGTTTAAATACAAGATCATGATTTCATCAAACAATATCATCTTGGGCATAAGTGCAGCAGCTTCTTCAGTACCTGGTTGAGCTAAAGAGCTGGACAAATCTTTCTACCTCATTCTGAGTAGAAGAGTTAAGCTAAATGTCGAAATGCTCCTTAAACAACTGAGTCTTTAGCTTGCTTTTAAAAGTGGATAAGGACTCTGCGGATCGGACGGAGTTTGGTAGATCGTTCCACCACCGGGGAACAACAGAGGAGAAGAGTCTAGCTACTGATGTGGCGCCACCTTGTGGTGGGAGCACTAGGCGTCTTTCACTGGCAGAGCGTAACTGTGGAGAGGGAGTGTAGCTCTGGATTAAGGAGTGGAGGTAGACCGGAGCCGTTTGGGTTATTGTTTTGTAAGCCAGAAGCAGAGCTTTGAATCTGATGCGCTGCAACTGGAATCCAGTGGAGAGCGATTAGCAGCAGAGTGACATGAGCTCTTTTGGGCTGGTTGAAGACCAGACGTGCTGCTGCGTTCTGGATCATCTGCAGAGGTTTAACTGAGCATGCAGGCAGGCCAGCCAGTAAGGAGTTGCAGTAGTCAATGTGTGAAATGACCAGAGCCTGGACCAGGGGCTGGGCCGTGTGTTCAGTCAGGTAGGGTCTGATCCTCCTGATGTTGTAGAGAGCAAATCGGCAAGATCGAGCAACCGAGGCAACATGGTCCTTAAAGGTCAGCTGGTTGTCTACCATGACACCAAGATTCCTGCTAGAAGACGTAGGCACAAGTGTGATAGAGTCAAGCTGCACACTTGTCTGTGGCGGTAAGGAAGGACTGGCTGGAAAGACAATAAGCGATCCTTCATCCATGCAGAGATATCAGCAACATGCTGATATTCACATTGAGACGTTGTGTCGTCAGGTGGGAAAGAAAGGAAAAGCTGAGTGTCATCTGCATAGCAGTGGTAGGAGAAACCATGAGAGCTAATGATGCACCGAGTGAGGAGGTGTATAGTGAAAAGAGAAGAGGGCCAAGCACCGAGCCCTGAGGTACCCCTGTTGTCAGCCCATGTGATCTGGACACGCCCCCTCTCCAAGATACTTTGAAGGATCTTCCTGTGAGGTAGGACGTAAACCACGAGAGGACAGATCCTGAGATGCCAAGCTCCGAGAGTGTGGAGAACAGTATATGATGGTTGACCGTGTCAAAGGCAGCAGACAGGTCCAGCAGTATAAGTGTGGTGGAGTAGGTTTTCCCTTAGCTCCTCTCTCCCTCCTGATAATGGCAGTAATTGCGGGGTGGAGTAGAGCGCTGTTATATCTGGGCAGGTGTTTGTCCCTTTGGTATGCGCCGTACGCTGACGGTTCGGGTGGCTAGCGTGCCAGAGTGTCAGCTTTACCCTGCAATCTGTTGCGGTGTGTCAATTGTTGCAGCTGTGTGGAAAGTCGCATGACGAGCGGTTTTACCTTTGCGTTGTACTCTGGGTCGGGACTGAGTTTGGTGCCAGGGCAGCTCATCAGGGCCTTTTGCGATATTCCTGGTCTCTTTTCCTCTCTCCCTCCTCATCTTGGGGATGTATGGACACGAGAAGTAGCATAAAATGTAACTTTTTTTTATGGGAATCCATTTGCCGAGGTGGATTTGTTTGGACCTTTTTTTTTGTTTGTTTTACTGAGGGTTTGACTTCCCCCAGTTGGTGTTGTCCTGCATATTTTTTGATAATTTATTTTGTTGTCTTACCACCTCACCACATAAGGATTGACGGTTGACCAGCAGATCTGGCAACCCGTAGGGAATCAGTAACTGACAGGAGAGCAGGTTCAGTAGAGCGGCCTTGCCTATAGCCAGACTGATATGGATCTAACAGGTTGTTGTCTAGGAGGAACTGTGAGACCTGACTGGAGACGGCACGCTCTAGTAGTTTAGACATGAATGGAAGCAGTGAGACCCTGTAGGCTCTGGGCCCAGTTCCTGCAGGGGTCCCAGAAAGGGACACTCCTCCTCTGCCTTTAACACCAGGTTTTGTCTTTGGACAGATCTTGCTGGACTCACTTCTTCGGGTTTCAGCTTGTGTCCCTGAAGGGAGTACAGCGCTCAGAGCATGACTAGCCAGAGTGCTGTTCATAAACTTCAGTTCAGCATTCAGCACTTTCGTCCCACAGCAGCTTTTCACCAAACTGGACCAACGAGGACTCAACACCTCACTGTGCAGCTGGTCGCTGGACTTCCCCAGTGAGAGGCCACAAGCAGTACGGGTCAGCAATAACACCTCGAGCTCCATCACACTGAGCCAGGAGCCCCGCAGGGACGTGTGCTCAGTCCCCTGGTCTTCCCCCTGCTGACCCATGACTGCACACCAACCACAGAGGGAAGTTTGCAGATGATGCGACCGTGGTGGGTCTCATCTCACACAACAATGAGACAAACCACAGGAAGGAGGTCAGCCACCTGTCCATGAGGTGCAGCAGCAACAATCTACTTTTAAATGTGGACAAGACCAAGGAGATTGTTCTGGACTTCAGAAGAGGCCTCACCGACCACCCCACCCTGACCATCAATGCCGCTGCTGTGGAGAGAGCGAGCAGCCAACTGCACATCACTGGTGGAGAAAGCCCAGCGGCGCCTCTACTTCCTCCGCAGGCTGAAGAGAGGGACCCCCCCCATTATGATCACTTTACCGAGGCAGCACTGAGAGCATCCTGACCAGCTGGGTCCCCGTACAGAACAGAGAAACCCTCCAGGGCATAGAGAACACAGCGGGGAAGATCACCGGTGTCCCACCCCCCCTCTCCTGGACATTTATAACACCTGCCTCACCTGCGAAGCAGCAGCATAAAAAACTAACCTAAACTAAACTAAACTAAAAACTAAACTAAACTAAACTAAGCTAAACTAAACTAAAAACTAACCTAAACTAAACTAAACTAAACTAAAAACTAAACTAAACTAAACTAACCTAAACTAAGCTAAACTAAACTAAACTAAAAACTAAACTAAGCTAAGCTAAGCTAAACTAAACTAAACTAAGCTAAACTAAACTAAACTAAACTAAACTAAAAACTAACCTAAACTAAACTAAACTAAGCTAAACTAAACTAAACTAAACTAAACTAAACTAAACTAAACTAAGCTAAACTAAACTAAACTAACCTAAACTAACCTAAACTAAACTAAACTAAACTAAACTAAAAACTAAACTAAGCTAAACTAAACTAAACTAAACTAAACTAAGCTAAACTAAACTAAACTAAACTAACCTAAACTAACCTAAACTAAACTAAACTAAACTAAACTAAACTAAACTAAAAACTAAACTAAGCTAAACTAAACTAAACTAAACTAAACTAAACTAAACTAAACTAAACTAACCCAAACTAAATTAACTCTAAAATCTGAGAAATTCTGCCTCCATCTGTGAGGATGTGACGCTTCGCTGCTTCAGGAAGAAAAACTTCTGACGGCGAAAACTGTTCACAGATTCAAAAACTCATGATGGAGGTTAAGTTTCCATGTTCAGTCCTACAGAACTTACAAAACTATGTCCTACAACAAAAGTTTGATTCTTAAAGAGCTGGCGCTGCTGGTTGAGAAGACGAACGGCAGGAGGCAGTCACGGTGTGTGTGAGTGTGTGTGTGTGTGAGTGTGTGTGTGTGTGTGAGTGTGTGAGTGTGTGTGAGTGTGTGAGTGGGGGTCAAACTAAATTGTTCTTCTAACCAACTCGAAAGGTTCAGAGTTTTTACAAAAGAGAAAACACAAAAAATTAAAAAATTGTGGGATCCAGCTCTTGATAGGTCCAATGCAACATCCTCGGGGGAGCAGGGGCAGGCCACAGAAGCTCTAAAACGCTGGGTAGGCAATATGGGACTTATTGACTTATGGCGATTAGTCAACCCCTCTATTAAGGACTTTACTTTTTTCTCTGGTAGACATAAATCATTCTCCAGAATAGATTTTCTTTTTGCTTCCCCCCAACTTTTTCACTCCATTAGTACAGCTGTTTTACTTCCAATTGCTCTCTCAGACCACAAAGGTGTTTTTTGTTCTGCAACCATGGGCCAACTGTCTATGCGCGCACCTAGATGGCGTTTCAATACTTCTTTGTTAAAAAATGAGGCATATGGTCATCAGTTTGTTGCAGGGTTCAGAGAATTTATAAGTTTCAATGCCGGCTCTGTGGAGGATCCCAGAATCCTCTGGGATGCAATTAAGGGCTTTATCAGAAGTAACACCATTTTATTCAGCTCTAACTTACGTAAAACCAGGTCCCTTAAGTTGCAAGATCTTGAAACAGAATTCACCAGGTTGGACTCCATTTTACAAAAGAATTTTACGGATCAAGTGGCACTGCAGCGCACGTTAGTCAAGAAAGAAATTAATAACATAATGAAACAGCAATCGGAATTTCAAATTCACAGGACCCGGCAACGGTATTATTTTCATGGTGCCAGACCATCCCGTCTTTTGGCTATGAAGATTAGGAATAGTGAAAACTTTTCAGACATCCAAGCCGTCAAATCTCCCAATGGCAGTATCTGCACTGATCCCAAACAGATAAATACAATATTTCAAACATTTTATTCTGATCTATACAAATCAGAGATGCTCCCAGACAAAAAGCAATGTGATCAATTTTTGAATAAATTAGGTTTACCAAAACTTTCGAGGATGAATTCGGCTGATTTAGATAAATCAATCACACTTAATGAGTTGAGAGACGCAGCAAAGGCCATGCAGAAAGGCAAATCGCCGGGTAATGATGGGATCCCTCCTGAATTATATGTCAGGTTTTGGGATCAGCTGGGGCCATTTCTTATGGATATGATTGTTTTCTCCATTGAAAAAGGCAAATTTTCTCGGGATGTTAACACAGCTCTTATTTCACTTCTATTAAAAAGATATAAGGACCCCACTGATTGTTCTAGTTACCGCCCCCTTAGTCTACTAAATTCAGATCTTAAGATCTTTGCCAAACTCCTTGCTCGCCGTCTTGAACGTTACATGCCGTTATTGATTAATCCTGACCAGACAGGCTTTATAAAATCACGACTGGCAACAGACAATGTAAGGCGTCTTCTTCATGTCATTGATGCAGCACCAAACGGAAACACACCTATGTCTGTGTTGTCACTTGATGCCATGAAAGCCTTTGACCGGCTGGAGTGGTCGTTCCTGTGGTCTGTTTTGGAGGCAATGGGCTTTGGTAAACCCTTTATTGGATTAGTCCAAACCTTATATTCAAATCCCTCAGCCCAGGTGTTAACTGGTCAAATTTTCTCTCCTCCCTTTCCAGTCTCAAGATCTTCTCGCCAGGGCTGCCCGTTAAGCCCTGCTTTATTTGTCCTATCTTTGGAACCATTAGCTCAGCTGATTCGCCAATCCAGTATGATTTCACCCATCACTATTCATAATACGCGGCATCAGCTGTCTTTATATGCGGATGATATATTAATATTTCTAGAGAATTCTGCTCAATCTATGTCACACCTCCTGTCCATCTGTGAGAGGTTTGGAAGTATGTCAGGTTTTAAAATCAACTGGTCGAAATCGTCTCTCCTTCATCTAAATGACTCGGCCAGAATGTCAGTTCTGCCTGTTACGATCCCTATTGTGCAACAATTTACATACTTGGGAATTGAGATTTTCTCTTCTTTAAATCAAATTGTTAAACACAACTACTCTCATCTTCTAAGTAAGGTTCTGAGGGACATGGAGCAATGGAATGGTCTTCCTATATCTATTCGGGCTCGGGTGTCTCTTGTTAAAATGAGTGTTTTGCCTAGGATTAATTTTGTCAGCGCTATGATTCCGCTTCCTCCTCCACCGGACTACTGGAGCAAACTCCAATCTGCAACCTCTAAGTTCATCTGGAACCGAAAGCGACCACGTTTGAAAATGTCTACTTTACAGAGAAGAAGAGAAAATGGTGGCCTAGCCGTTCCTAATTTTAAAATTTATTCATGGGCGTTTGTGCTTAGACCTCTGCTGTCCTGGTTTGACTTACGCCCTGCTGTTCCTTGGCTCACATTAGAAAGCAACATAGTATACCCGTGGGTGCTTAAGGATGTCCCTTTTGTCAGCATATCTAATAAGCAATGTCAGCTTCGATTCGGCCCTATTGTCTCCCACCTTTTACTAACATGGAGGTTAGCTGAATCACACTGTGGTCTCACTTGCAAGTGGCACACCCTTTCTCCAGTATTCAGCAATAAGGCACTCCTGATAGGTGGAAGACCTATCTCTGCCCCACAGTGGGAGCGAAGGGGTGTACACTATCTGAAAGATATCTATGGGGCCTCTGGCCTGCTCTCTTTTTCTGATCTTAAGGATGCATTTGATCTCCCAGCTTCTTCCTTTTTTTTTTATTTGCAGTTAAGATCGGCGCTGAAGGCACATGGTATCCCATTGCAATATTCTTTACCGGTTCACCCTCTCCGAGACCTATTTACTAAGCAGGCTAAAACTACAGGAATGGTATCCAAATTATACAATTTTTTACTGGTAACGGACATCTCCACACTTCCGATAGAGAGGATCTGGAGAAGAGACTGCCCGGATATAGCTGAAAATTTTGATTGGAACAAAGTGTGGTCTAGCACTTATGAGGCATCACGCAACCCAGACCATCAGCAAATTCATTTTAATTTTTTACATAGAACATATCTCACCCCTGTCAAACTTCATCAGATGAAAATTATTAATGACCACCTGTGTAGCCTATGTTCTTTAAAAGTGCCAGGCACATTTATTCATATGTACTGGGAATGCCCTCCTGTTGCACAGTTTTGGAGCAATGTTGCATCCAAATTATCTGTTTTGACCCAAGAAACTGTACCTGTCAATATGCGTCTCTTGGTTCTGAATGACCTGACAACCTTTAATATTTCTAAACTGAAGAAGCGTGTACTCTTTGCCGGCCTTACAGCAGCCAAGAAAATGATTGCCACACGTTGGAAGGCACCTTATTCTCTCAGTACATCAGCTTGGATTCTCTCTTTTCTGGATGTTGTGTTTATGGAACTTTCAACCGCCAGAATTAATGGTGCTAATGACAGCACTCTTAACATCTGGCGTTGCACTGCTGACTCCCTGAAAAACATGTTGTAAGATTTTCATTTCATAACAGTATCACTGTTATTCTTGTCATTAGATGTAAAGTCCCCCCCTCCACCAAATTGTTATTATTATTGTTTATTATTATTGTTATTATCATTATTATTTTTGTGTGTGTGTATATGTGTGTGTGCGTACATCTGCATAGGTTTTTTTTTTTTTTTTTTTTGTCTGTCTTGTGGATGTGTGTCTTTCTGTCAAGGTGTTCATTTGATGCATAAATATGCTGTTTTCCCATGATACGTTCCATGTCCTGGACCAATGTATGTTTGTAGAAACTGGGATCTGTTTGTTTCTTTCTTTGATAAAAGTTAATAAAAATTTGATCGCAAAAAAAAAAAAAAAATTAAAAAATTTCCTTTGAAAAGCTAAAAGTTAAAAAGTGGTGTTATTATGGTGCCTGATGGAGAAATGTGATCCATGTGCTCCTCACCTCGGATACGTTCATCTCCTCCATCTCAGCCAGCGTCGGGGCCTTGAGCAGGACGCGAGGCCGGGATGGCGGCCGGGGCTCGGACAGGGACAGGTCCATGCATGACGTGGATTTAACGTTACAGGGACACGTCTGGGCCAAACAGGGAAGAGAGCCAAACGCTGAGGAAGAGAAAGCAGCATCAGATCAGCAGGCAGCCGCCCAGGTGAGAATCTTATGTCCATTAATCTGATCCGACCTTGGATACTGGCAGGACTTTACTAACCACACCTCACAAACACAGAGGATCAGGGTGCACACCTGGGACCTGACTGCAGGTGCTTTTAACTGAAGGCTGAGATATCTGATTCTTTGACTTCTGCTTTATCAGCATCATCTGAGCCTGATCTGCTGAATGTGACCCCAGGCTGGACTCGCTCGGCATTCACAGGGTTGTTCTACAGACATGTTTGACTCAGCTCAGAGCAACAAACACACACTGTAAGCCCAGCAAACACACAGAGTACAAACATCCCACGACCTGAGTGCATAATGCATGGTCTCTCTGTTTGGGAAGTGGCATTAAAGAGACTAAAACTGGCTTAGAAAATAAAAACCCAAAAGCTTTGGCGTGTATGTTAGAAGTGATCCGCTAAGTTCCAGTGTGCTTAACATGTACGGGCCACCTATGAAACTGGACCCCGGGGCTCCCTCACGTTTCTGTTTCTCCAGATTTATTCCCTTTCCCTTATATCCCAGCTCTGAATAACAATATTTCCTGCCCACTAGTTTTATTCCATGTTCCATCGGCCGGTTATTATTTTTAGTTACATGAAAAATGAAGCTGATGTGAGCTAAACGTGTTTTCTGTCTGTTGGTCAACAGGAGGCGATTTCTGGCTGCATAAAGTCCGAATCACGGCTCCATGTAGGAGGTGGACTGTGCTGGAGGCTGGAGGACCAGCTGGTAGCCTCAGTGGTCCAGCTGGATCCACTGATGCTTGTCAGGGTTCAACAGACAGAGACAGAAGCTGCTCATGGCGTAGCCACGGCAGAGTTTCTGTGTTTATCTGATCCCATCAGCTGTTTCTGCTGGAACTTTGGTTTGATCAAAGAAATGTGCGCATTCTCTGGGTTTCATCTTACGTCTGGTGCCGTGAGGAACTACAGGTCTGAGCTTCCTCTCCTGCTTGATCTCCGCCAGGACCCGGTCATGGAGGCACTGCTGCTGCGGGGGAGGAGGGGGGAGGCTGCGCTCGGACACCTGGCGGGAAAAACACATTAAAACCAGCCACCTTTGGCTCTGCAGGGCTCAACTATTCATCGTTCATGACTTAGAAATATGATGCAATCAAGCATAACAGTGTCTGTAGATGAGGACTCCAGCAGCCACCACGTCTACGTGGATAAAAAGCTCCAGACATAAAGAACCAAACTGTTACGCAACATGAGAAGTTGGTTCACACAGCAGGTAAAAACAGGACAACTGAAGGATTCCTGAAATATTAGTTTTAGCTAAAATAATATTAATTAAATGCAAAAATTTATTCTTGCATTTTCTGCCCTACAAGCACCTTGTTGGCCAGCGATTCAAAAATGGTGAAAATAGTCGCCTTTTAATCTCTTTTGGGAGCAAATAAATGTGGAAGGCAGCTTTGGTGGAAACCAGAGTGGAAGCAGCCCAAGAAAACCAAACACAGCCCGGTTCTTCCACACAGAATCCAGATGTACGATCACCATGGCAACGCTGCTGTGGAGACTCTGGGATGAAAACATCCACTCACTGGTTTAAGTGGAGGTCTGGACCGGATGAAATCCAGGATGAGTTCATGGGCATTCCTCTTCACTCTGGTAGGAATGTCTCCATCCACCTGGGTAGGACAGAAATCATACATCCCGGCTGTAGTTTAACACCTCGTTAGCATATTTAATCAGTGAAACATCAACCGTAGCGACTAGACTTCAGCAGAATGATCCAGTCAGACAACATCTAAACTCTACCCATGTCTTCTAAGCTTGAGCTGAAATGTGTGAGAAATAAACAGAAGGCTGCCGGAGGCCTTCGTCAATGTTCGGGATGAACCTGAGTCATGGAGCCAAATGCCGACAAATACACATCATTTTCTTCTTGAGGCAAAGCCTTGACTCTATGGACTGAGACACCAAGGACAAGGAGGACAGGAAGACGCACGTCTCCCTCCCGTCTTCCTTCAGAGTCCTCCCGCCACATCTCTACCGCATCCAGAACCTTCCTGAGGCCTCAGCCGTTAACGTTCAGACATGATGAGGACTTGATCTCAGCAACTTCATGCAGGTTTAACTCCTGCAAGAACGATTCCATCCAGCCCAACATGTACAAGCAAAGAGTCGTATGTACAAGTCGTAGTGCTGTGTACAAGTAAAGAGTCGTATGTACAAGTCGTAGTGCTGTGTACAAGTAAAGAGTCGTATGTACAAGTCGTAGTACTGTGTACAAGCAAAGAGTCGTATGTACAAGTCGTAGTACTGTGTACAAGTAAAGAGTCGTATGTACAAGTCGTAGTGCTGTGTACAAGTAAAGAGTCGTATGTACAAGTCGTAGTACTGTGTACAAGCAAAGAGTCGTATGTACAAGTCGTAGTACTGTGTACAAGTAAAGAGTCGTATGTACAAGTCGTAGTACTGTGTACAAGTAAAGAGTCGTATGTACAAGTCGTAGTACTGTGTACAAGCAAAGAGTCGTATGTACAAGTCGTAGTACTGTGTACAAGTAAAGAGTCGTATGTACAAGTCGTAGTACTGTGTACAAGTAAAGAGTCGTATGTACAAGTCGTAGTACTGTGGACAGCACAGTCTAGTCCTGTTAAAAGCCGGGATGCAGCCTACAGAGCAGGAGACAAACCGGCTTCTAGCAGGACCCACGAAGACCTGAAGAAGGGTCTCCAGCTGGCAGAACTCAGGTCCAAGCAGCTGAGGAACGCCTCAATGACAACAGCACAGTAACATGTGGAAAGGACCATCACAGAGTCCGAGCCCAGAGACCAGCAGGTCAGCAGGACCTCACTCTGTCTGACACCTGGAGCAGCTTCTTCCAGGCTTCGCCTCTCCAGCAGCAGAAGTCCTGCTCACCTCCACAGCCAGAGGCAGAGTCAGCCTCTTACCCTGCAGCTGCACCAAGTCACCTCCACCCTGAGGAGGATCCACGTCAACAGGGCTGCAGGTCCAAATCAGGTGTCGGGTCAGACACTAAAACCGTGTGCAGACCAGCTGGCAGAAGTTTCTCTGGACGTCTTCAACCTGTTCCTGCAGCTTTTCAGGGTTCCTGTCTGCCTGAAGTCCTCCATCTTTGTTCCTGTGCCCAGAAAACCAGCATTCCTGCCTCAATGATCACCATCCGTCACCCCAGTCATCATGAAGGTTTCCAGCAGATCCTCCTAAAGCACATGAAGGACGCCATCCCTGCCGGGCTGGACAGCCTGCATCTGGCCTACAGGGAGACCAGTTCTACAGAGGATGTTGTCTCCATAGCGCTTCACATGGTCCTGAATCACCTACAGCAACACCCGTGTTAGGACGCTTTTTGTGGACTTCAGCTCAGCCTTTAACACCGTTCTCCCGGACCTGCTGGTCCTGAAGCTCCACAACCTGGTCTGCCAGCATCACTCTGCACCTGGATCAGGGACTTCCTCACCTTCAGGTCCAGGTGGTGAGGATAGGGAAGTCAGCATCTTCACCACTGATCCTCACCGCTGGAACGCTGCAGGGTTGTGTGCTCGGCCCCGCTCTGCCATCCACCCACCACCACGGCTGGGAAGTCTGCAGACAATCCCACCGTGGTGGGTCTCATATCCAACAATGATGAGACCACTACAGAGAAGAGGTCCAGAGTCTCAGATAATGCTGGTCCAGGAACAATCTGGTTCGTATCAACAAGACCAGGGAGGTCCTAGTAGATTCCAGGAGGTCCAGGAAGACTGAGCACGCTCCTCTCTTCCCCAGCAGCCCCCTGTAGTTCATCACTACACCCCCTACAGTATACACACACACACACACACACACACACACACCTCCATCCTTGCAGCAGAATGAACTTTATCCAGCCTGTAAATATGACTGTCTGCTGGGAATTCTCTCATTTTCTGTAAATACAGACATGTTCTTACATCTTTTATATCTTTATTTTTACTTATTCATGTATGCCTGGTATATTTCTGCTCTCTTATTTGTGCTTAAGCCGAGTCAGATTCCTCAAAATTTCAATGTGCTGCATAATGACAATAAAAATCTTGAACCTTGATAAAGTCAACCTGCTTTCATGCTGATGGACATGTACAGGGCAGGAATCTCACCATGACTTTGCGTAGCTGGAATTTTCGAGCCCGGATGTCCTGCATCAGCATCTCGAAGGGCGTGAGGCTGAACTCGGTGGGCAGAGGGTTGAACGGCTGCTCCTGCACCTTCTTCAGCTTCACCCCCTGCCTGAGCTCCTTCATCAGCTGCACCCACAGACGAGCCTGGCATGCAAACAACAGCAACATCAGCATTTCTCTCTCCTAAAACACACTGTCGGATCGTCTCTGCCCCAGAGGGAAGTCTGTCTCATCTCACCCAGTCTCTGTGTTTCAGGGCATCCAGCTCAGCTGTAGATCGGTCCTCCACGGCTTCTTCAGCTGAAATCTTTTTTAGCGTCTGAGCAACAGAAAGCAGGACACGTTAAAAACCAGCAGCCGTTTACCCTCCACAGACAAAAACCCTTTACCCTTTACCCTTACCCCCCACAATGTAAACGCTCATTTAACCGCTCCGGCTTCATTATGTTAATCTGGATTTTACTTTTTTTCTAGCCATCCATCCATCCATCCGTCCATCTATCCATCCATCCATCCGTAGTCGGGTTGCGGGGGCAGCTGCCTAAGCAGGGAAACCCAGACTTCCCTCTCCCCGGCCACATTCACCAGCTCATCTGGAGGGATCACGAGGCGTTCCCAGGCCAGGCGAGAGATGTAGTCCGTCCAGCGTGTCCTGGATCTTCCCCGGGGCCTCTTTCCGGTGGGACGTGCCCAGAACACCTCACCAGGGAGGCGTCCAGGAGGCATCCTAACCAGATGCCCGAGCCACCTCATCTGGCTCCTCTCGATGTGGAGGAGCAGCGGTTCTACTCTGAGCCCCTCCCGGATCACCGAGCTTCTCACCCTATCTCTAAGGGAGAGCCCGACCACCCTGCAGAGGAAACTCATTTCGGCCGCTTGTATTCAAGATCTTGTTCTTTCGGTCACTACCCACAGCTCATGGCCATAGGTGAGGGTAGGAACGTAGATCGACCGGTAAATCGAGAGCTTTGCCTTTTGGCTCAGCTCCTTCTTCACCACGACAGACCGATGCAGAGTCCGCATCACTGCAGACGCTGCACCAATCCGCCTGTCCATCTCCCTCCATCCTTCCCTCACTCCGGAACAAGACCCCGAGACTCCTCCACTTTAAACTTTAATGCAATTTTGCAGAAGCTGCAAATCATTCGACAGCTTAAATCCTTTCGGCATCAATGAGTCACTGATGGCTACTCTGCACTGACCCAGCAAAACAAAGCAAAATAGATCCCTGCACTGATGGCCCCATTACCGGGTTACAAGGGCCACCAGCAACACTCTACCTGCCTAAAATAGCTGCATAAAGTCTGCATCACAGCGTGAAACATGAGGACAGCTTTCTTTCTGCAGGGATGGAGATTTGCCAGCAGCAGATATTTAACATTGACATTGGATCTGTTTATAGCCTTAAAAATTCAAAATGACCAGCGTCAGTTATTATTGTGTTTCCATCATCAACAAAAGAAAAACGATGGAAGCAAAAGGAAAAACTGTTTTCACCTTTAAGTTAAAAATGTTGAGTTTCTGCTTCTGTGGGACAGATGACTTTATGTCGTTTTGTAATTGTTATGAACGCTGTCATGTTTACCTGAAAAGGTATGAAACATTTCTATATTACAGGAAAATCTCATCACGGGGACGACAGTGAGCCGTCTGTGTGCTACTGTGAATCAGCTTAACTGGACGTCTGGTAAAAGCAGAATATTTAACATCTGCATGTAAACGGGCTTCGTGCCACGTTGCTGTTTAACATGCAAAGCAGCAGGTTTTTAATGACAGATTTTTAGGTTCTATGTATTTTTTGTGCTTTCAGATTTACTGGACCGGGACATTCTCGTCTCCAGGCTGGAGCAGGGGGTGGGCATGACTGGCTCAGGTCTGCCGTGGTCCAGGTCCTACCTCTGATCGGAGTTTCTGAGTCATGATGGATGATTTTACCTCTGCTTCTGCTGCCCTCCACTGGGGGGCGCTGCAGGGATCCATTCTCGGTCCTCTCTTGTTCTGTCTTTATTTGCTGCCACTTGGAGCTCTTTTTAGAAAGCATGGCATGCCATTTCACTTATACGCTGATGACTGTCAGGTCTGTTTCCTTTAAAGCGTGGTGGTTCTGTTCAGCCTCTCCTTGGTCTCAGTGAGATCAGCGGATGGCTGGCTCTGAATTTCCTCAGTTTTAATGGAAAGAAGACAGAGGTCATGCTGTTAAAATCCACTGGCTCCAGCCGTACCCCTTCTTTTGACTTTTCCACACGAAAAATCCAGCATCACTACTTTCGGTGTAAAAACGGACCCCAGCCTAAAACCCGACTCACAAGTCCGTGCTGAGGTAAAGTTCAGGTCAGGTGGCTGTAAAAAAAATCCAGCCCCCCCTGTTAAGACGCCACCTAGAGACGGTTATCTATGCTTAACTCTGATTTTACTGGAATTAAAAGCAAACGAGAGCATGTGACTCTGGTTTTAGCGCGCCTTCATTGGTTTCATCCAGCGATCTGTTTAAAGATTCTTTTATTTGTTTTTTTACCCCTTTTTATCTGTCTGAGCTGCTTCACCCACACATGCCACCACGTGCTCTTAGATCAGCTGACCAGAAGCTTTTAACTGTCCTGAAAACATTTTATAAATCCAGGGTGACAGTCTTTTCAGTTTTAGCTCCCAAAATCTGGAAGGACGCCCCCTGCAGGTCCGACCGGCTCCTTCTCTGGCTGCTTTTAATTCTCCTTTAAAAACACTTCTGTTCTTTGGCTTTCCAGTACGAGTCGCCATCTGTGTCTTTGACCCTTTATGTTCCTGTGTTATTCTACATTTCTAACAGCTCCTCTTTGGTCTCATTTGCATTTTTATCCTTGTTCTTCATTTGTGTGTTTTTTATGCTTTTTTCTCTTTTTATTTTATTGCGCAGCACTTTGTTCAGCTGGTACGTTGTTTTTAAAGAGCTTTAGAAATAAAATGATTTGGTATTTACCCAGGGCCCACGGCATGGTGGGGGCCCCTTAAAAATCCTAGACTGAATAGTTTGAGTTTTAAATTTTCTAATGAATTATTCAATAATTATTCAAGTTTCTCGGCTTTCGTTCCATTTTTCTCTGATCTTGTTGCCTATTTTACTTTAATAAGAGTCTAATAAATGTGGTTAAAAGACGTGCACGTGACAGCCTGACTTACCTCCTTCGCATCTCTTATCTTGATGAGGAAGGTCTGCAGCTCCAGCGTCTCAACGAACAGAGCCCTGCAGACGGCCTGGTAGTGCTCCGGAGCCAGACCTGGGTTGGCCAGGCGCGACGCACACAGCACCATCACCTGGCGGAACGTCCACACCGGCCTTGTCGCTCCTTCCTCCTCCTCCTCCTCCTCCTCCTGACCACTGTAGCCCTCGTCTGTGGCACCGTTCTCCGAGGTGCCGCTGCCCTCGCGGTCCTGGTCCTCGCCGACCATTCGCTCGATGAGGCGCTCCAGCTGTGGGCTGAGCTCCCGCTCCTCGCTGTCGTCCAGCCCCCAGTCCAGAGCTCGGTAGATGGCCACGCCGAGCGACTGGACCAGCTGCATTGAAACACGAGGCATTCAGGGACCAAGTCCAGAACAGATGCAGACTCATCTGTTCAAACTAAATTTTAACAAGACGCTGCTTGGTCAACAAACCATTGGTCTTTCCCTGTCGGTCCGTCTAAGTTACCTTTCAGGTGGAGGACCATCTCCCAGAAACCTCAGTTCAAACGGATCTGTCCCTCAGATCTTTCTGTCCACTTCAGTGCTGATCCAAACAACCAAAAACGCTTTTTCAAAGTACTTTAACCCTTTAAATACCAGGTCAACATCATGTTACCACTACTTAGAAAGTAAAATGGTGTGTGAGAGCTGGGATTTCGTCTCCTGGCTCTGCAGCTTAAACTGCGACAAACTGAAGTTGCAGAGAAAAGCCAGAAAGATCCACGACGGGACCAGAACGCGGACTCCGTCTCACTTCTCATCCTCCTTTTCTTTTGCTATCGTTGCCTAAACCTGCTTAGAGGAAGCTGTTAACTCGTGTTTGCCTGCAATAAACATCTGAATTTGAAGGGAAATTTATTGATCTTAGAATGTTTTACATGATCTGATACCTGAAGTCCTTCTGACAGTAAAATGTCTCTTATGTCCTTCTCACCTGGCGCTCTGCATTGGGAGGAAGAGGAGGACCATCAGCTTCATCTGCAGAGACAAGAAGAGCTTTTAAACATTTTTATTAACTTCTACATTTGATCAGGTTGGTGTTCCAGGTTGCTGGTAAGATTCCAGGCTCAGATGTCAGCAATGACACCCCAGAGGCTGGAAACTCCTCCATCAGCAGCTCCGGCTGCAGAAACAGAAGTGAGGACTGAAGACGTGGCAGAGACGGAGACGATCAGGGAGGACGGACACGAGACGGATCAGCAGGAAAAAGATGAGATGTCCTGTTTCTCAGCAAAGATCCGGTTTCTATCAGTTTTCTGGGGACCAGACTACACTTCGTGGTGGTTTAATTAATTTTATTTAACTATTTTAAATTATATTTGTGTGGCTTTGATGGGAAGATGAAGCTCATTTAAAGACCTTGAGCAACTTTAAGCAACAATGAAAGAAAATGTGTGACACTTTGGTGCTTCTAAGATGAACATAATTAACACAGTGATGTTTTCAGAAATACAAGATGTGAAAAAGCTTCTTCGTGTTTGCAGGTTAAGGTGCACAGTTTAACGAACAGGATGTTTTCACTGTGCAGGTGGAGGTGGAGGCAGCAGCAGGATGAACCTCAGCACAACGCAGACGCTGCAAAGGACCAGTCCTCCACACCGACCTTCCACACCGTCCCTCCATACCGACCCTCCACACTGTCCCTCCATACCGGCCCTCCACACCTCCCTCCATACCGGGTCCTCCACACCGTCCCTCCACACCGGCCCTCCATACCGGGTCCTCCACACCGTCCCTCCACACCGGCCCTCCATACCGGGTCCTCCACACGTCCCTCCACACCTGGCCCTGAAACCTGTCAGACTGGTTGGCCTGAAAGACTGAACCAGTTCCCATGGTTGCCGCCCAGTGAACATGACCCTCCAGCTCCGCTACTGAAAGACATCTATTATTCTCTCCTCATGGCCGGTGTTCAGATTATCACAGTTTTCATTCTCAGGCGCATTTTTCTAATACTGAGCCAGTTTTTGTGTTAATGATTCAACTCGTTCTGATCTCAGAGTCTCGCAAACTGCCGGTTTCTAAGGTCCTGGAGGTCTGGGGATCAAAGAGTTCCAGTAGAAATAATCTGATGCTCAGATTTCAGATTCAGGAAAAATGTGGGGTTTTTTTCTTACGTGTCACAGGAGCATTTATTCTGTTTTATTCTGCGTTCCTGGAGCCCAGCAGCCATCAGTGGAATCAGGTTCCTTTCAGCCAGTTAACAGCTGACTGATGCTGCACCTTCAGGGGCTTTTAGTTTAAAAAGTTCCAGAAACTTGAACTTCTTCCTGACTTGGAGGTGAACGCTTCTCCAGCATGTTGTGGTTTTTATGATCATTGAAGGCCAAAGCCCCATTAGAAGTAAGCTCATCAGTTTGCTGACAAATAAATAGTTTATTATAGCGCTTATATCCTTTAAAGATATGAAAAAATCTAATTAAAAGCAAAGAAGAAGAAGGAAGAATGAAAACAGATTTCTACTTGGTAGTGGGTACGTGCGCATCCACTGACATCGCTGTCATTAGATTCCCTCTTTGTTGGTTTATAAACTTCTAGAAAAGCCTTAAGAAAGTTTGTGTATGGCTGAAGGACAGACTCTGGTCGCATCACAAACAACGCAGACCGCCTTGTTGCTTTAGGCTAAAATAGAAATCCGACATCGTAGACGCTTTTATGTCGCGTTTATGCGTCGGACATGTGCAACTATGTCCTGCAAAAAAACAACGTCCATGCAAACATCTGATTTAAGGCTAATAAAACAAACTGAGCCGCCACCTTATCATGGTGGAGGAGTTTGTGCGTCCTGACAATCCTGTTGTCGGGGGCTCATGCCCCTGGTAGGGTCACCCATGGCAAACAGGTGTCTAGGGGAGGGACCAGACGAAGGTTTCCCTTGCCAGACGTGGATCACCGGGGCCCCCCTCTGGAGCCAAGCCTGGAGGTTGGGCACGGAGGCGAGTGCTTGGTGGCCGGGCCTTTGCCCATGGGGCCCGGTCGGGCTCAGCCCGAAAGGGTGACATGGGCCCCCCCTCCCGTGGGCTCACCACCTGCAGGAGGGGACATAGGGGTCGGGTGCAGTGTGAGCTGGGCGGCTGCCAGAGGCAGGGACCCTGGCGACCTGATCCTCGGCTGCAGAAGCTTGCTCTAGGGACGTGGAATGTCACCTCTGTGGCGGGGAAGGAGCCTGAGCTGGTGTGCGAGGTTGAGCGGTTCCGGCTAGATATAGTTGGACTCACCTCGACGCACGGCTTGGGCTCTGGAACCACTGCCCTTGAGAGGGGCTGGACCCTCTTCCATTCTGGAGTTGATCCCGGTGAGAGGCACCGAGCAGGTGTGGGCATGCTCATTGCTCCCCGACTTGGTGCTTGTACATTGGGGTTTATCCCGGTGGACAAAAGGGTAGCCTCCCTCTGCCTTCGGGTGGGGGGACGGGTCCTGACGGTTGTTTGTGCTTATGCACCAAATAGCAGTTCAGAGTTCAGCCGCAGCTGTGGCTGTAATGTCATCGGTGCCTGTCGTGGCGGTAACCCCTGAATTCGTTGGTGGACACCAGCAGTAGGAGATGCCGTCAAGGGCATGATGCTAGGGCTAAGCGGAGAGCAGCTTTGGCGGTCGCTAAGGCAAGGAGGAAGTGCTGGAGAGGAGGGTCCGTCGGATAGTCAAACCTCGGATTGAGGAGGAGCAGTGCGGTTTTCATCCGGTCGTGGAACAGTGGACCAGCTCTACACCCTCTTCAGGTTCTTAGAGGGGGCATGGGAGTTAGCCCAACCAATCTACATGTGTTTTGTGGACTTGGAGAAGGCATTCGACCGTGTCCCCCGGGGACTCCTGTGGGGGTATTCCGGGAGTATGGAGTGCCGGACCCGCTTGTACGAGCTGTCTGTCCCTGTATGACCGGTGTCAGAGCTTGGTCCGCATTGCCGGCAGTAAATCAGAATCGTTTCCAGTGCGGGTTGGACTCCACCAAGGCTGCCCATTGTCACCGATTCTGTTCATAACCTTTATGGACAGAATTTCTAGGTGCAGCCGAGGTGTTGAGGGGATCTGGTTTGGTGGCCTCAGGATTGGGTCTCTGCTCTTTGCAGATGACGTGGTTCTGTTGGCTTCATCGGGCCGTGATCTTCAGCTCTCACTGGAGCGATTCGCAGCCGAGTGTGAAGCAGCTGGGATGAGAATCAGCACCTCCAGATCCGAGACCATGGTCCTCAGCCGGAAAAGGATGGAGTGCTCTCTCCGAGTCTGCAATGAGGTCCTGCCCCAAGTGGAGGAGTTCACGTATCTCGGGGTCTTGTTCACGAGTGAGGGAAGGATGGAGCGGGAGATGGACAGGCGGATCGGTGCGGTGTCTGCAGGGATGCGGACTCTGCATCGGTCTGTCGTGGTGAAGAAGGAGCTGAGCCAAAAGGCAAAGCTCTCGATTTACCGGTCGACCTATGTTCCCACCCTCACCTATGGTCACGAGCTGTGGGTAGTGACCGAAAGAACAAGATTCCGAATACAAGCGGCCAAAATGAGTTTCCTCTGCAGGGTGGCCGGGCTCTCCCTTAGAGATAGGGTGAGAAGCTCGGTGATCCGGGAGGGGCTCAGAGTAGAGCCGCTGCTCCTCCACATCAAGAGGAGCCAGATGAGGTGGCTCAGGCATCTGGTTAGAATGCCTCCTGGACGCCTCCCTGGTGAGGTGGTCCGGGCTCGGAAAGAGGCCCCGGGGAAGACCCAGGACATGCTGGACGGACTACATCTCTCGGCTGGCCTGGGAACACCTCGGGATCCCTCTGGATGAGCTGGTGAATGTGGCCGGGGAGAGGGAAGTCTGGGTTTCCCTGCTTAGGCTAAGCAGTAGAAAATAAATAGATGGATGGATGGATGGATGATGGATGGATGGATGGATGATGGATGGATGATGGATGGACGGACGGACGGATGGATGGATGATGGATGGAAAATGAACTTTGGGATGTACCAGGATTGTCAACGCTGACGTAAAACTAACACAAATCTGCAAGCAAGAACCTTCGGCTGGACTTTATCCACCAACACAGACAGGCCAGGGAGGGCAGCTGGGACACATCTTTATCTACCAAACTTCAACATATTTACTATGAACTGAACACAGGGAGTAGCCATGAATATAATAAAACACCCATTTTATCTCACAGCTGCAGCAGTTTATGCTAATGAGCCACTTCAGAACATAAAGCAGCACACTGAGCAGAACAAGACTCCAGGTAATCATCATTTTAAAATCCCACTGCTCAGGAATACAAACCTCTGCATCATCTGATGATTTATGCTCATCAAGCACTCTAAAGGGAAGTAGCAGCTAAAGTTAGCAGAGAGACCGGCTGCAGGACCGACGGCCTGGTGCATTAGGTCAGCTCGGGTCATTTAAAGGATGCTGCATCAGATTTCACTTTCCTTGGTGTCTAAATTCCTCAAAAATGATTAGCAGTTTACATTTACTACAGTTTGGACAGAGAAGCTGTCACATGTGGTGCAGATGGATGGAAATAAGTCTCATTTTCCTTCTGGCCTACTGATGCTGCACGGATCCTCCTGCATTCTTATACAGGGTGTCTTCAGTTTGGCAAACCGGCATTTGTTTACAACAGAAACTACAACCAGCATCTGCCGGCCATCCCGAGCGTCTCCATGCCAACCAGCCACCAAATATCTAATCGCATTCCTGAGCCGACTGCAGGAACCCTCCCTGCACCCCACAGAGCCGCTTCTCAGTTTCATTCTGACGTATTTATTCTGGCTAATATTGCTTCCTCAGACGCCTGACACCCTCCTGCATCCAAAAACACACACACACACACACACACACACACACACACACACACACACACACACACACACACACACACACTAGACTCTGCCTTCTGTTGCCATGGAAATGAGCTTTGACAGTGACAGAAGGAAAAGTGAGTCAGAGCAGGGCTGATAACTGAAGATCGGAGACAGAGCAGGTAAAAGCCGGGGCAGGACATCCAGTAGTGGAGCGAATGTCTGAATCACTAAATCCTGCAGAGATGTAGTCGCACATGAATGTTCTTTTGTTGTAAAGCCTCCAGATTTCTGAGCTTTATTTATGTTCTAACACCTGCAGCTCAGATGGAAACTGTTTCTGTTAAAACACACAGTCAAAATGCACCAAATGTCCATTTGGTTTTGAATAAATATGGAAACTGGACAAATGAATACATGGTATTTGTGAAGCAGTGTCTCTTTTTGTGTTTGTATAAGATAACAGACTTCAGAGAAGTTGGCAGTAAATTTAAGTTCCAGTAAAACGCATCAGACGATGGCACCGAGCGGCGGAGATGTGACAGGGTTCAGATAATGGTGCACCTCATGCGCAGCGTACACAGGCGTCTCGTCCGAGACAACCACAACCTCCACCAGGAGTTAGGACGGATGCAGTGTCAGATAAGGCCGGATTAGTCTTGTGGTGATTTCATGGACCACCCTGTTACTGTTATCACTGTCCAGATGATTAGCTCCTTATACAGCTGTGGTATCAGCAGAGGGACCAGATATCCTTCAACCTGTGACACATTCATCTGCTTCCACCTGCCAAGATACACGTCAGCTTTTAAAGGGTGTGGCCTTTGCACCTTTGTCCTCCTCAGTTAACTTCATGCAGGAATGCTCTCATTAATATGTTTAAATCACTAAAAATAATCATTTATATGAGGAGCTTTTGGTTAAATCTGTGAAGTGGCACGTTGGCATCATTTGGGGTGATCAGCGAGCTGGAAGCTGCTTTTGTTTTTCTGCTTTTTGTTTTTCTTCTCACAGTAGAGCGGTCGAGATGTGGGTGTGGAAGCTTTTTATCAGCCAGCATCTGGACTTTGACTTCCTGCTGGGACCGCGAGGGCTTGGTGATTCAGCCTCAGTCCTGTTCAGACCCAGACATGAAAAACCACCAACGAAAAAGTTCTCCTCAAGCAGGAGGAGGATCAACTCATGATAGATTTCCATTAGATGCACCGAGTCATAAATATATTAATGAAGGTGAAGGCTGAGCTCCATTCATCAAGGGACTGGGGGGGGGGGGGGGGGGGGGGGTCAGCTGATCTGCATCCTCAGACCAGGTTCACCATCAGGGGCCGTCAGTCAGGTTCACCCCTGAGCAGCGTGGTGGGTAAAAAAAGGTCTAAATGCACTTAGTTTTGGTTTTTACATGAATTTTTAGAGAAAAGTGCTGCTTAAACCACGATCCATTAACTTCCTCCCCCTCCCTCCATTTCCAGCAAACAGGAAGTGATGCGAGAGACGAGCCGGCTCGCGTGAGCGCTGATGGCACCCTTCATAGAAATCAGCTGAATTCACACAGCCGACGTGGAAAAGCTGCCGGCCTGCAGAGGAGCTTCAAAAATGTTTTATGAACCGCATCCTGAACGAGTTGTAATTCCTTCTATGTCTTATTGGGAAAACTGCAAATACAACATTTAAAATACCAACTATTGAAATTGTATTGTTTTTTTTATTTACAGTATCTCACATTTCGGCACATATTTAATTTTATGTGTTCATGGAACAACACTGCAGAAACGACACTTTGACCCAGTGTAAAGTCTGTGTACAGCGTTTAATGGAGTAAATCCACTTTCCCCTCAATATAACTCAACACACAGCCATTAATGTCTAGACTGCTGGCAACAAAAGTAAGTACACCCCTAAATTAGCCATTTACCTCCCTGGTGTCATGTGACTCGTTAGTGTTACCAGTTCTCAGGTGTTACTGGGGAGCAGGTGTGTTAAATTTAGTGGTCTCTCTCAGACTTTCTCATACTTGTCACTGGAAGTTCAACATGGCCACTCATGGCAAAGAACTCTCTGAAGATCTGAAACATGAATTATTGCTCTACATAAAGATGGACGGGCTGTAAGAAGATTGCAGCACCTTGAACTGAGCTGCAGCACGGTGGCCACGACCATTGAGAAGTTTAACAGGACAGGCTCCACTGAGAACCGGCCTCGCCATGGTAGACCGAGGACACTGAGTCCACTGAGAACCGGCCTCGCCATGGTAGACCGAGGACACTGAGTCCACTGAGAACCGGCCTCGCCGTGGTAGACCGAAGACACTGAGTCCACTGAGAACCGGCCTCGCCGTGGTAGACCGAAGACACTGAGTCCACTGAGAACCGGCCTCGCCGTGGTAGACCGAAGACACTGAGTCCACTGAGAACCGGCCTCGCCGTGGTAGACCGAAGACACTGAGTCCACTGAGAACCGGCCTCGCCGTGGTAGACCGAGGACACTGACTCCACTGAGAACCGGCCTCGCCGTGGTAGACCGAAGACACTGAGTCCACTGAGAACCGGCCTCGCCGTGGTAGACCGAAGACACTGACTCCACTAAGAACCGGCCTCGCCGTGGTAGACCGAGGACACTGAGTCCACTGAGAACCGGCCTCGCCATGGTAGACAGAGGACACTGAGTCCACTGAGAACCGGCCTCGCCGTGGTAGACCGAGGACACTGAGTCCACTGAGAACCGGCCTCGCCGTGGTAGACCGAAGACACTGAGTCCACTGAGAACTGGCCTCGCCGTGGTAGACTGAAGACACTGAGTCCATGTGCTCAGCGTCATACCGTAAGGTTGTTTTTGGAAAATAGACGTGTGAGAACTGCCAGCATTGCTGCAGAGGTTGAAGGGGTCGGGGGGGGTTAGCCTGTTGGTGCTCAGACCAGACGCCACACACTGCATCGAACTGGTCTGCACGGCCGTCGTCCCAGAAGAAGCCTCTTCTAAAGACGATTCACAAGAAAGCCTGCAAACTGTTTACTAAAGACAGACTAAGGACCAGGATTACTGGAACCATGTCCTATGGTCTGATGAGACCAATATAAACTTATTTGGTTCAGATGGTGTCGTGCGTGTGTGGTGGCAACCATGTGAGCCGTACAAAGACTAGTGTGTCTTGCCTACAGTCAAGCATGGTGGTGGGAATGTCATGGTCTGAGGCTGCATGGGTGCTGCCAGCACCATTGAAGGAACCATGAATGCCAGCATGTACTGTGACATACTGAAGCAGAGCATGATCCCTGCCTTCGGAAACTGGGCCGCAGAGCAGTATTCCAACATGACCCCAAACACACCTCCAAGACAACCACTGCCTTGCTAAAGAAGCTGCGGGTAAAGGCGATGGACTGGCCAAGCGTGTCTCCAGACCTCAACCCTACTGAGCATCTGTGGGGCCTCCTCAAGCGGAAGGAGGAGGCGCTGACATCCGTGATGCCGTCATGGAGGAGTGGAAGAGGATTCCATGGCAGCCTGTGAAGCTCAGGTGAACTCCCTGCCGAGAGGGTTTAAACAGAGCTGGAAAATAACGGTGGCCACACAAAATATTGACACTTTGGGCCCAATTTGGACGTTTTCATTTAGGGGTGTTCTCACTTTTGTTGCCAGCAGCCTAGACATTAATGGCTGTGTGTTGAGTTATGTTGAGGGGAAAGTGGATTTACTCCATTAAATGAGCTGGACACAGACGACTTTACACTGGGTCAAAGTCGTTTCTGTCGTCCCATGAACGGATATAATTTTATATTTGCAGAAATTTGAGGGGTGTACTCACTTTTGTGAGATACTGTACTTGTTTGAAACAAAACCTTCCTACATGAAACTATGTGCAGTGTTCATGCAAGTGGAATAAAAACAAATGTTTAAACACACACACTTCATTATACTAAAGGGACTAAAGACCTGAGTCACAGTCTGGACAACGTTGGGCTGACTCAGCATATAACAGAGCCCACACACACTAAAGAACACACTCTAGATTTACTGGTGTGGAAGGGTGTGGACGTTTCCATGGTTACTGTGTGTGATGTGGCCTGTCTGATCATTACTGTGTTTTCTTTGTAAAGCGCTTTGGATAAAAACGCTATATAAGTACAGACCATCTTTGAGATACGATTCCTGTTCACACTAATGTCTCAACAGAGGTCATCACAAAACACTGTATAGCTGAAAATAGGAGTGGGATGTTTAACCAGGTCTTCTCTTTAACACCTGTCCCATCAGGGGCTTCAGCCAATGAGCGTGTTGCTAGTTTTAATGCTAACATGCTAAATTTTATGGATGCTGTTGCTCTTTGGAGCCAAAGAGAAACGATTAAAAGGTCACCACAGAGCTTCATTCTATACAACTAAAAACCACCAACCAGACCAGAAATCTGGGTGTATTGATGGACTCAGACCTAAACTTTGAGAACCACATGAAGGGAACCACAAAGTCAGCCTACTATCAGCTTAAGAACATATCAAGGGAAAAAGATGTGATGTGTCAGCAGGACCTGGAAAAACTAGTCCAGCTTCCATCTTTAGTCGGCTTGATTATTGTAACAGTGTTTTTACAGGTTCTACCTAAAACATCAGTCAGACTCCTGCAGCTGATCCAGAACTCTGCTGCTCCAGTCCTCACTAAGACCAAGAAAGTGGACCACATCAGTCCAGCTCTGAGGTCTTTACACTGGCTGCCGGTCTGTCAGAGGATAGACTTTAAAGTTCTGCTGCTGGTCTAGAAAGATCTGAATGGTTTAGGACCAACATACATCAGAAACCTCTTGACCCAGTATGAACCTACCAGAACCCTCAGGTCATCTGGATCCAGGTTCTTATCAGTTCCCAGAGTCAGAACCAGACATGGAGAAGCTGCATTCAGCTTCTATGCTCCACATGTCTGGAACAAACTCCCAGAAAGCCTCAGATCAGCTGAAACACTCAGTTTATTTAGATCCAGGTTAAAGACCCACCTGTTCTCTGCTGCATGGACTAGTTTTTATTTAGAGTCCAGATCTGGATCTGGTTCTTTAAGCTGGAATCATGTTTTAATATTGTCTTTACCCACACTGGAACTTTATTTCTTGCATTTTATTTATTTCTGTTTTTATTGAATTATTTTATTTCTTTTAATCTTTGTTTTTAATGTGCTTGTTTTGCTTTCTGCACCTGCTGGAATGTTTGATGTGAAGCACTTTGAAGTGTCTTGTACATGAAATGTGATGTACAGATAAATTAGTCTTTTACTTAAATTCAGACCTCAGCCCAGCTGTGGAAACCAGGTCCAGTATCCAGGTCTTCTAATAAAACGTAACCACATGAAGGCGACGCGATGCAAGCAGACTCATCCTAGTTCAGTGCATCACTGCTTCAGTGTTTGAACTTCACCAGGATCAGTGGCGCCCGGAGGTTCCTGTGGGTCCTCAGCAAAATAATGAGATCAGCTGACCTCATTCGCTGTCGTCTTCAGAGAGACCAGACCTCAAAAAACGCTCGTAAATCCAAACACAACAAAGCACAGCGTTAGAAAGGTGGTTTTAATGTTGTGGCTGGCTGGCAGACATTTAAACAAGGAGGAACTTCCTGTTTATTTTTCTCTTAGCTGATTGCATTTGATAGAATTCTTTCTAAAATGTTTCATGGTGGATATCATTACTTTATTTATGCAGCACCTTTAAAAGCACAACTGTTTAACAGTTTTAAAAAAACAGCGTTACAACAATCTAAGACATTGAGATCTAAAACAGCTACGAGTTAATGACATTAAAATGTATTAGTAAATGTACACGGCAGCGACTTTTTCATTTACTTGTGATTAATCAAAAGTACATTAAAAAGTAAAAGTGTAAAAATAATAAAACTAACTGACCACAAAGTCCTGCAAAAGACAAAGTAAACTCTGACCCATGCTGAGCCCAAACTTTATAAAAAGGAAAGTTTAAGCCTGGTCTCAAAAGTAGAGACAGAGTCTGCATCCCAAACACCGAATGGGAGGTGGTTCCACCAGGAGCCTGAAAACCGCAGGCCCTGCCTCCCCATCTGCTTCTAGGAACAGGGGGAACCTACAGGTAACTAGAGTTTAAGGTATGATGGAGCGAGGTGGGTTAGAGCTTTATATGTGAGAGATAAAACTTTAAATTAGATCCTGGAACTCACAGGAAGCCAGTGAAGAGAAGCCAGGACTGGGGAAATTAGAGGGCCTCTAGAGAGAGAGCGGCACCACCGGAAACTCAAAACACTTGCCGATCACGTGGTCCATGTAGCCTCCAAAAGTTCCAGGAAGTGCTTGGCGGCCAATACAATAAGAAAATATAATAAGAAAACTATGATAATCGGTAAATAATAATAATAATAATAATAATGCATTTTATTTCTTGGCGCCTTTCAAACACCCAAGGTCACCGTACACAAAAATAAAAAATAAATAAAAAGACAATAAAAATATAAATTACATAAGAGTTAAAAGAGATAACGGACATGATATAAAAATTACACAAAACAGTCAGTATACATGGGTTATAGGGAGTATGCCAGTTTAAACAGGTGGGTTTTGAGTGCAGATGTGAATGATGGAAGGGAGTTGATGTTCCTAATCTCGGATGGAAGTGAGTTCCAGAGCTGGGGAGCAGAGCCTTCAGTCGCTCTGCTCCCCATGGTAGAGAGACGGGCAGAGGGAACAGTAAGGTGAATGGAGGAGGATGACCTGAGAGCACGGGAGGGAGGGGCAATATGGAGGAGATCAGACAGATAAGGAGGGACCAGATGGTGAATACCTTTGAAAGTGAGGACCAGTAACTTATAATTAATTCTGTATTTTATTGGGAGCCAGTAAAGTTGTTGAAGGACAGGGGAAATATGTTGAAAGGAAGAGGTGCAAGTCAGGATACGAGCAGCAGAGTTCTGGAGAAGCTGCAGGTTCTGAAGTGATTTATTGGGAAGACCAAAGAGGAGTGAGTTACAGTAGTCGATGCAGGATGTGACAAGACTATGGATAAGGATTGCAGCAGCATGTGGCGTGAGTGAAGAGCGTAGACGGTTGATATTACGAAGGTGGAAGTAAGCAGACCGAGTAATGCTATTGATGTGGGCTTGAAATGATAGGGTGCTGTCGAGAATGACGCCGAGACTCTTGACCTGAGGGGAGGGGAAAATGGTAGAACTGTCAATGTTGATGGAGAAACTGTGAGATTTGGTTAGAGTGGAGGAAGTGCCGACAAGTAGAACTTCAGTTTTACTGCTGTTGAGTTTGAGAAAATTGGAAGAGAACCATGCTTTAATTTCCTGGAGGCAGTCAGAGAGAGAGGAAGGAGTAAGAGAGGAGCACGGTTTGGAGGAGATGTAGAGCTGGGTGTCATCTGCATAGGAATGGAAGTTGATATTATATTTATGGAAAATGTAGCCAAGATGGAGAAGATAAGTGATGAACAGAAGGGGCCCAGGACTGATCCCTGGGGTACACCAGCTAAGACAGGGAGTGACTCTGAAGTGTGGGTCTTGAGTTGAATAAACTGTGTGCGGTTAGAGAGATAGGAGGAGAACCAAGTGAGAGGAGTATGAGAAACACCGAGGGTTGCCAGTCTATTTAGGAGGATGTTGTGTGAGATGGTGTCAAATGCTGCACTGAGATCTAAGAGGATGAGGATTGTAAGGAGTCACCGGAGACCGGAGTCAGCCGCCATCAGCAGGTCGTTGGTGATTTTTAGCAGAGCAGATTCTGTGCTGTGAAAAGGACGGAAGCCAGACTGGAATTGTTCATAAAGGTTATTGTTAGTGAGGTGTTTGTGGAGCTGAGAGGCGACAACCTTTTCCAGAATTTTGGAGAGAAAGGGAAGATTGGAAATGGGACGAAGGTTATTGAAGTCAGATGGATCAGCACCAGGTTTTTTGATGATCGGAGTGACAGCAGCAGTCTTGAAGGCTAGTGGAACATATCCGGTGTTGAGGGAGGAAGGAATGACGGCAGTGATGTGAGGAACCAATGAAGGTAGACAAGCTTTGACTAGGACTGTAGGGAGAGGGTCGAGCAGGCAGGTGGAAGGTTTGGATTTCTGAATCAGTTCAGAAATATCAGATGGGGATGGAAGAGTGAAATCTGAGAACGGGTGTGGGATAGAAAGAAATGGAGGTAGAGGGTCTGTGATGGAGACAGCAGCTCCTCCAGTGGAAAGCTGTTGATGGATGTCAGAGATTTTTGAGGTAAAGAAGGACAAAAGGGAATTGCAGACGTCAGTTGAGTAAAGATGAGGAGGGAACATGTCCGGAGGTTTGGTGATATTATTGAACAGTGAAAAGAGAGATTTGGAATTTCCTTCATTAGAGCAGATTAAACCAGAATAGTATGTGGATTTTGCTGAAGCAATACAGTCCTTATATAGAAGAATGTGGCTATTGTACATGTCCTTGTGAATGGTGAGTCCAGTTTTCTTGGAAAGGCGTTCAAGCCGGCGTCCTTCGGCTTTAAGTTGGCGCAGGGCGGGAGTGAACCATGGAGCAGAGCGGGAGAAGGAGACACATCTGTGTTTTAGTGGAGCAAAGATGTTTAGAAGGTTCTTGAGGTTGCCATTGTATTGAGAAACTAAATTATCAGGAGTGGAAACATTGCAGGGAGTTGGGAGGTTATTTATGGCAGAAGACAGTGTGTCAAGATTGATATCCTTAATTTTCCTGAAGGAAATTAAACGGGGAGGGTAGGTTTTATAAAGAGACACACTTATTTTAAAGGAGATTAATTTGTGATCGGAGAATGGAATGTGATGGGCTATAGAATCTGTAGGAATTACACCAGAGCAGCAAACCAAGTCCAGAATATGATTTTTGGAGTGAGTAGAGAAATTTATATATTGGTGCAGTCCAAAACTGTTTAGACAGGAACCAAAGTCTCTGGAAAGAGGATTATTGTCCTTGTCCATATGAATGTTGAAGTCACCAAGTATTATCAGATTTGGAGAGAGTGAGGATAGATGGGCCAGAAGAGCAGCAAAGTCATTCAAAAAGTCCTTGTTGGGTTTAGGTGGTCGGTACACAATACATAGAATAATAGGAGATGAACCAGAGAGTTGTAAGGCCATGTATTCGAACGAATTAAGCGCCAGAGCCTCAAGTGGCTTTACTTTCCACTGCTGGCGGTGAATCATCGCGAGACCACCCCCCCCCTGCCGGCCGCGAGGTTTACACATGTAAACAAACTCAGGTGGAGCGGATGAGTTCAGATGAATAAAGTCATTGGGCTGTTGCCATGTTTCAGTTAAACAGAGAAAATCCAACTTACAGTCCGAGATGAGATCCTGGATGAGATCCCCCTTGTTTGTAAGAGAACGGATGTTGAGCAGACCGAGGTGGAGTGTGGTGACGGGGTTAGCCAACCTAGCCAGGCGGGCTACCACAGCGTGATCAGCTGCACGGCAAATCCTCAGATTCCCGGGATTCACCCCGCGCCGACGGAGTCCAGGAGAAGAGGAGCGGCGGGGTTGGCCCACAAAGCCAGCGACAGGTACAAGGCAGACATCAGGAGGATCCAGGGAACGCCAGGGCACCGCATACGATCCAGATCCCAGTTGGAAAAGCGAGGAGAAGCGAGCCAGGGATGTCTTAAGCCTCACCAGATGACCACCGCGTTTGCCGCGTTTGCGGGAGCGTCTCTGCCGCAGGAGGAGGGCCGACGCCCTGAACAGGTGAGCCGGAATGCCCGATAGCAACGGGGGGAGAGTTGTATGATGGCTGTAGCAGACCGTTGATGGAACTCCAGCATTATACTGAAGTTCCAGAAGAAACTTACGATCATACATCAGCAGACATTCCGAAAGAAGTGAGCCCAAGCATAAAATCAGCAAAAACTTAAACCAAAGGGAGAGCAACAGACGAGCAGCCACGTACACCGGCGCCATCTTTTACCCAACTCAATAGGTGAGAAAGACTCCCAAAAATAATGATCAATGAAGGCTTTGCTTTGCAATATTTTTATAGTTGTGTTCATTGATATGAATCATGTTAAGTTAACTAAACCTGTATGACATCAACAGCAATGTAAATCGTAATATTTTCTGTTTTTTTAACTTTATCTTTCAGACTTGACTGAGGCATACCAACAGGTGACGACAATGATTTACCAAGTGACTACACAATAAATCTAGGCTCACAGCATAATGATAACTGTTCTTACAGGAAAACTATATCCAATAAATAAAATTTAGATCCCAATTCATTTCAAATAAATGGGTTATCTATTCTTACTTATTAGTATCTACTTGTGTGAATTGCTTTTAAGTCTTAAGACTTATTTTGACTGAGGCAGACTGATAACTACACAAGTCTGGACTCACAATATAATGTGTTCTTACAGAAAATCCATGGCAAATAAATAAAATTTGGATTTCAATTCATGGAAAATACATGGCTTTCTATCACTATTTGTTAACTATCCCAAGACTTACTCCCTACATATACACAATAAATCAGACAAACACCCTTTGTTTTCCAAATGCATTTAATACCTAAAAGAATTCCTTTACAATAGCATAAAACTCGACTAGATCAGCATGTCTAGCCGTTTCTTTTCTCTGCTATCCTTGAATACAGTCTTCACCATGGTATGCTGTGCTGCATGGGGATGCTCCAACCGCTCAGAGAAAGGCGTGCGTATGTATGGCTTCCCCAAAGACAGGGACAGAAGGAAAATATGGATGGCCAAAGTCAGCAGGATACATTTGACCACCATCAGGGACTGTAAAAACAAAAAAATATGTGAGGTAATCATATTAAAACAATGCATTTACACATTTTCAAAGACCATATCATTGGGAAGTTTATTTTTAAATTAAACACAGAGAACACATCACAGGGAGATTTATATGGTTGAGGTTGCAGAATGTAGAAAAAAAAGACAGGAAACACTTAAAAGTGGCCAAACCAGGAAGGTGAAGAAGAACAGTATCCCAGTTAACGTCAGGCAACCCCAGAACTGCTGAAAGTTCTTCAGGACAATGCTGCACGAGGGAAGAGTGATATACTTCCCTTAAGCATCTCTCTGCTTCTCTGCTCTCATCCTGCACACTGGGAGAGTGCTGAGTGCTGTCTAGTGCAGCAAATGCACTCAAGTACAACCAGCCACTTATTTTGTATATTTTGTTAAGTTCTTAAGGTTAACATGTTTGTTACATTTAACAGGTTTTATAGTTGCAAAGATTGTAAACATATATACTAAGAGTATTGTGCTATCTAATACTGTGTATTCATTTTCATATCTTTGTCCATTATTCCACAGCCTTATAAATACATTAAAATTAAATAAAAATGTAACTACAATCGCTCTCCCTACACATTAACCTCGCTATCAACGGCGTTGGATGAGTTTATACTGACGAACAGAATTTACATTCATCAGCCTGTGGCATCTGTTGCTATCAGTGTGCTAGCATAAACTTTTATCGGTTTATAATCTCTAAATATATTAATCTAGACGGTGACAATCCGTCAACATATTTAATTACTCCTGTCAAGTTGATTTCGATGCACAACTGATATGTAAATATGACTATTAAAACATCTTACCTTGAAGAAGTGTAGCTCCGACAATCTGCTCCATTGAAATACATTGACCGTCGCTTAGCTTTTGCTAACTTCCGGGAACTTTTGAGGGGCTCCATACGCCGCCATTGCTGTGAAAAAACTGAACCATTGCAGTGAGCGGAGATGGTGCCACTCTCTCTCTAGAGGTACTCTAGGGGGAAATGTATTCCCGCCTTCAGAGCGCTCGCAGCAGCAGTTGAAGGCTGTTTAGAGCAGCAGTGCTCAGGTCCTTGGGAGCTCCTCTCCTGCAACTTTTAGATGCATCCCTTCTCCACCTAAAAGAAGGTCTTGTTACCAACCTCTACAGAGCTGGATGACGTGCATGAGGGAATTCAGCCACTTCATTCAGGTGTGTTGGAGAAGAAATGCATCTATTGTTGCAGGATAGTAGCGCTCCAGGACCGAACAAGGCATCCCTGGTTTAGAGCATTTAGTCCAATCTGGAGGGAACATGGATTCTTTTTTTCTGTATCACTTTGATCTTTGCTATAATAAGAGATGAAAGAAAGCAGTTTTAATGACCTGTTTTTTTTTTTTACCTTGTCCTGTCCGGCACTGTGGTGGCAGAATGATGGTCTGGTTGCTGTGTTGCGCTGAACACATTAACTTTGCCATGAGGAGCTTTATGGGTTTAAGGCTCCTCTTGATAATTTATTTTTTTATTTTTTTTAAATACATTGTTTTATCTTATTTATTTGTTATTTTGGAATTTATGTAATCGTGCTGGACCTGACCAGAGGGGACAGAAGAAAAAGGAGAATAATGAAGAGAAGTAAAAAGGAAAGTAGAAAACAGGAAGAGGAGACAAAGATCCAGCAGATAGAAGCAACGAGCTTCAGTCCAACCTAACAGCCGACAAGCAGCTGCTACACCTGTACAGAAACAACAGAGAATTTCCTACAGCTTTTACAGGTAAACTAAGCAGACAATCATCAGGAGTTCCTAAAAAATAACCAAGACAACAGCAACAACATATATCACAACAACAACCAAAGAACCAGAAACACACACACCTGAACCAAAGCATCTCTGAGTGTGTAAACACACTGGACACCTCAGTGCTGAGTCAGCATGCAGAGGATGAGGAAGAGGAGAATCAGAGATGAAGCCACACCTCTACGGAGGCTAGAGGCAGACTAGGGCGGCCCAGAGACCCGGGCCATCAGCAGCATCCTGGTGCACCAACCCAAGCCCCCCCACCATGAAGACCATCCCAAACCCACCCAGAGGGCAGCAGCGAAGGTCCCAGCCACAGTTCCCATGGTCACGGGGCACAGCCCCCAACAAGCCAAGATCGGCAGCCACCGACCCCGCCAGGCACCGGCCAAAACCCACCCCAATGTTCCAGCTGTACACCCCGTGAACCAGGGCACCATCTACCCCCCTCTTACCCACTCCCATCCACACACACTTCCACCCCTATTTATCCACCCTGTAACCCCTCACTCACAGCCTGGCACATACACACAAACCTCTCAGTCTCACCCCCTAAACATGTCAGCACCTCCCCCTACGACCCTCTGAACCCCCTCAGCCCCCATTCAAACCCCTACACCCCTCCTGCCCCTGGGCCATACCCTGGTCCAACATTTTCCAGCTTTGACAATTAAATGTTGTGGCCAATCGTGTCCAGCAACCTGTATTATTACCTGTATTATTAGTGTGTTAGAACTTGTATTATTAGTGTGTTAGAACAGAGTGCGAACCATACCGTGGGCTTAGGGGGAGCCGCTTTTTTGCATTTCCTATCTTTTTTTGGCAAGTAAGAACATGATGCCAGCTGATATTACAGCTTGCCCCATAGAACATAAGCGTACCAATACATAATGGTTAACAACTCTTATGCAACAATAATACATAACAGGTGCAAATGTCCCTTGCAAAAAAAATTTTAACACTCTTTTTGCGAAGATCAACTTACATAGTTAATATTCCCCACATATCACAAGCGTACACAGTGATGCTTGCCATACACAATATAATGAGCAATGATAGTTTCCCATATTGTAAATAGTTAAAGCAGGTCTTACCTTACATTTTACGCATTTACTTCTTTTATTTTGTATTTAACGTAGATCTACAGGAAGTTTAACTTGGAGCGCCGCCACGCTTCAGTGGTCACAATAATTACAGCATCCATAGTCATACTTTAGGCTACAGTGAATTTGTGAGCAATCAGCATACATTTTATTGTCAGTATTATATAGCTCCCCCAACATTTCATAAATCCTGTTTCTAGGGGAGCTCATGTTTCATTAAGGGGAGCTATAGCTCCCCAAGCTCCCCTGTGGTTTGCACCCTGTGTTAGAACTTGTATTATTAGTGTGTTAGAACTTGTATTATTAGTGTGTTAGAACTTGTATTATTAGTATGTTAGAACTTGTATTATTAGTGTGTTAGAACTTGTATTATTAGTATGTTAGAACTTGTATTATTAGTGTGTTAGAACTTGTATTATTAGTGTGTTGGAACTTGTATTATTAGTGTGTTAGAACTTGTATTATTAGTGTGTTAGAACTTCTATTATTAGTGTGTTGGAACTTGTATTATTAGTATGTTAGAACTTGTATTATTAGTATGTTAGAACTTGTATTATTAGTGTGTTAGAACTTGTATTATTAGTGTGTTAGAACTTGTATTATTAGTATGTTAGAACTTGTATTATTAGTATGTTAGAACTTGTATTATTAGTGTGTTAGAACTTGTATTATTAGTATGTTAGAACTTGTATTATTAGTATGTTAGAACTTGTATTATTAGTGTGTTAGAACTTGTATTATTAGTGTGTTAGAACTTGTATTATTAGTATGTTAGAACTTGTATTATTAGTATGTTAGAACTTGTATTATTAGTATGTTAGAACTTGTATTATTAGTGTGTTAGAACTTGTATTATTAGTATGTTAGAACTTGTATTATTAGTATGTTAGAACTTGTATTATTAGTGTGTTAGAACTTGTATTATTAGTATGTTAGAACTTGTATTATTAGTGTGTTAGAACTTGTATTATTAGTGTGTTAGAACTTGTATTATTAGTATGTTAGAACTTGTATTATTAGTGTGTTAGAACTTGTATTATTAGTATGTTAGAACTTGTATTATTAGTATGTTAGAACTTGTATTATTAGTGTGTTAGAACTTGTATTATTAGTGTGTTAGAACTTGTATTATTAGTGTGTTAGAACTTGTATTATTAGTGTGTTAGAACTTGTATTATTAGTGTGTTAGAACTTGTATTATTAGTGTGTTAGAACTTGTATTATTAGTGTGTTAGAACTTGTATTATTAGTGTGTTAGAACTTGTATTATTAGTGTGTTAGAACTTGTATTATTAGTATGTTAGAACTTGTATTATTAGTATGTTAGAACTTGTATTATTAGTATGTTAGAACTTGTATTATTAGTATGTTAGAACTTGTATTATTAGTGTGTTAGAACTTGTATTATTAGTGTGTTAGAACTTGTATTATTAGTGTGTTAGAACTTGTATTATTAGTGTGTTAGAACTTGTATTATTAGTATGTTAGAACTTGTATTATTAGTGTGTTAGAACTTGTATTATTAGTGTGTTAGAACTTGTATCATTAGTATGTTAGAACTTGTATTATTAGTGTGTTAGAACTTGTATTATTAGTGTGTTAGAACTTGTATCATTAGTATGTTAGAACTTGTATTATTAGTGTGTTAGAACTTGTATTATTAGTGTGTTAGAACTTGTATTATTAGTGTGTTAGAACTTGTATTATTAGTGTGTTAGAACTTGTATTATTAGTATGTTAGAACTTGTATTATTAGTATGTTAGAACTTGTATTATTAGTGTGTTAGAACTTGTATTATTAGTATGTTAGAACTTGTATTATTAGTGTGTTAGAACTTGTATTATTAGTGTGTTAGAACTTGTATTATTAGTGTGTTAGAACTTGTATTATTAGTGTGTTAGAACTTGTATTATTAGTGTGTTAGAACTTGTATTATTAGTGTGTTAGAACTTGTATTATTAGTATGTTAGAACTTGTATTATTAGTGTGTTAGAACTTGTATTATTAGTGTGTTAGAACTTGTATTATTAGTGTGTTAGAACTTGTATTATTAGTATGTTAGAACTTGTATTATTAGTGTGTTAGAACTTGTATTATTAGTGTGTTAGAACTTGTATTATTAGTGTGTTAGAACTTGTATTATTAGTGTGTTGGAACTTGTATTATTAGTATGTTAGAACTTGTATTATTAGTGTGTTAGAACTTGTATTATTAGTGTGTTGGAACTTGTATCATTAGTGTGTTAGAACTTGTATTATTAGTGTGTTAGAACTTGTATTATTAGTGTGTTAGAACTTGTATCATTAGTATGTTAGAACTTGTATTATTAGTGTGTTAGAACTTGTATTATTAGTGTGTTAGAACTTGTATTATTAGTGTGTTAGAACTTGTATTATTAGTGTGTTAGAACTTGTATTATTAGTGTGTTAGAACTTGTATTATTAGTATGTTAGAACTTGTATTATTAGTCTAGTATCACTTGTTTTATTAGCGTGTTATTACTTGTATTATTACTCGTATTATTATTATTTGTATTGTTATGTGTATTAGCTGTAATATGTATTTTAGTGTATTTTACTTGTGTAATTACCTGCAGTATTACCTGTATTTACATATATGTATCAAACATTGTAGAGTTTTACCTGTTAAAACTCGGGTTGTATTAGCTCATCTAACCTTATCACCCCCATCTCTGCAGAGCTGCTCCACCCATCATCTTCCAGCAGACACTGTTATTCAGCTCCACCCTTCTGGCCTGAAAAGATTGTTTTTCTAAACCACTGCAGCCAAACCAAAGAGAACCACTCCCAGTTTAGAACATGGACTTTCTAAACCACAGGGGTCAAACTCCGGTCCTCGAGGGCCGGTGTCCTGCAGGTTTTCATTGTTTTCCTGATCCAACACACATGAAATTAATGGCTTATTGTGAAGAAGTTGAAAATAAGCTGTTGGGTCCATTTGATTTTATTCAGGTGTGTTAAATCAGAGAAACAATGAAAACCTGCAGGATACCGGCCCTCTGGGACCAGAGTTTGACCCCCCTGCTCTAAACAGAGTTTTTCTTTCTTTGTATAATATTTCATGACTTCCTGGTTTCTTCACGCTGGCTACGCTGCAGACAGCGGAAACCCGTGGATGTGTTAATGATGCAGGCTCGGAGAGGACTGGAGGGGTTTTAAATGTTCTCGTGATGTAGAGAAGCACCAGAACGGCTCCACATCATGAAAAACAACCTGGTTTTACTTTATCAACAGTACATGTGGTTTCCATCACAATTCAGTAACACTGTGGTTTACAGCTAAAAAACACACATCTTAGGTGCACCAGCCCTTTTAAATTAAAAAGGCTTCACACCCACCAGAGCAGCCGTCTCAACGCATCACACGGTGGAATAGAGACCACCGCCTGCTTTTTCTTTGCCATCGACAGTAAAAACTCGCTGCAGGGAGGTAAACAATCCACCCACAGAAAACCAGCAACTTCTCCATCTACAGATCGAAGCAGTCTCCATGCAACCACAGTTTTCAGGTTCAGGCTTTTCAAGCAGTGAAACCACCATCCACCCTAGTTTTAACACTCCAGTATAGCCAGCGAACAATCTACCAGAACCATGAAGAAGAAGACCCCCAACCATCCAGGTGGGATTAGTGGATCAGCATCATGTTTGACTGGAAACAGGATGGAGCACAAACACAGCTGCTGCACCCTCACCTCCACCATCCACAGACAGCCAGATGCTGCCTGGGCTCAGGCGTGGATTTAAAATGAGACCCTCAAACCGGACCACAAGGATCCTAACGTGCTGTCTTCATGTCCACGTGGACCTGCTCTGGTCTCCAGCTCTTCGGTCAGCTGTTTTTAAAATGCTCTGATTTCCTGCACTACAAGCTTTAAATAAGACATCAGTTCTTTCTTTAATATGTCAAGTTTTAAACACGCAAACGGTGGAATAAAAGCATCCAGCTGTGTCTGCAGACTGGAGCAGGATCATCGGCCGCTGTGGGACAAAAATAGTCCACATGCGGGAGGATTTTATGCAGGTTCCGGCTAAATTCAGAGGGGATGAAAATCCACAAGAAAGCTGCAGTCTAGGCTGTAAGAGGCTCTAATAAAACCACGCTGGCCCGGGACGACGTGCAGAAAGCTGCTTTAATCAGGAAAAACAAACCCCCAACGACGCGGCTGCAGGTGAAATGTTTGGGACGGGACATCGAACCACCGACGTCTCCTCTGTCCCCAAATCCGCCTGGTTGTCCTACAAGTTACCAAAGTCTCGTTTTACTGTCCAAACTTTAGCTGGAGAGGAAACTTTTCAGGCCTTTTCCAGGTGATTTGTAACTGATCAGCCTGGTAGTTTAGTAGCTGCTCTCACATTGTTTTGAGCCAACAGGGACCCGTAGCTGTAAAACCTGAAGCTTTATTTCACAGCAAATATTAAAAATGGCTTCAGTTTATTTATCTGCTTCCAGAGTATTTAACTGGTGAAAGTTGGTAAAACGCGCTTCGTCTGGAGTCCTGGGAGGGAGGATGTGGGTAAAAAGCAGCCCTACCGTCGAGTCGCGGGTCCGGCTGTACGGACGCGGTTCCGTCGCGGTGCAGGAGGATGGAGGACGGGTCCTTCACGCGGCGGACCCTCCCCGCCGGCGGGCGGGGCACCCTGAGGCCGCTGCAGCACTGGTAGCACACCGCCCATGCCTGCTCCTCGTTGATGGGCTGCTCGTAGGACTTCAGCACCTCCTCCAGAGACAGCTCCCGGGGCTCGGCCAGGTCCCGCGCCTCTCCGCGCGCCGTGGGGGCGCTTACACGCGGATCGGCGTTCTCGGTGCTTCTGTTGGTGGATCTGGCCATGACGGCGACGCCGCGGAGCCCATGCTTCACTCCCAGAGCAGCGAGGCCATGGATGCTGTCCGCCGCTCGCTCGGGTCTCCGGCTTGTCAACTGCCGCAGCTGCACCTTGTGTTCTCTCGCGTTGTTAAGGTCGCGAACGCAGCACTTCCGGTTGGAAATTTTCAAAAATAAAACTATTAGTGGCCTGAAGGCTCAACGTGAGGGAGGGGGAATTTGGGTTCTAATATTTTTAACTTTTAGTAAATGAACCCCTTTAGGTTTCTTCTCGGACCCCCACTAACCCTACGGAAGCCGAGAGTGGCCGTGCGCGAGTGTTTTTTTATTTTATTTTTTTCCCCGTGATAACGACCTAATTTATCGCGTTATCCCCAGAAAACAAAATTTGTCTTGCGGAAACAACGAGATAAACGATCCGGCTCGTAAATGCTGTATACAGAAACAAAACATGCCACTCTTGGCTTCCATAGAATCTGGTGATAAAAGTGTTGTTATTCTAATTTGGCGTTTATAGTAACTTTTCTTTTAAACAAAAAAGTATGTTTAGGGAATTTACTAAGCGTTAACATAATGAATTTGTATTACTTTGTGCGCGTTTCCTCACGTTCACGTTCTGTGCTTTAATTTTGATCGAACAGCGGGACAACTTCCGGTTACGGTCTCGTTTCCGCGCTAACTTGACTCCGCTCGTCACTGAATCAGCAAATGAGAGAAGCGGAGCGGATCTGCGGGAAGATGTCGACCAATCAGAAACGTCCTCCAGCTGTCGCATCGTCCACCTGCAGAGGAGACGTTCACCTCTGTGCACGCGCTCATGTGTCGTCCCTGTGCACGCGGGAGCTGACGTGTTAAAGCTCTCGAGACATTTCAGTCTGCGTTGTTGGACTTTTGTGTGTCCAGGTCGATGTTCGTGCTGCTCTGTTTAGCTTCTTGGTTTAACTCAGTTAAAGCAACAGTTTCGCCTCATTTTCTCACGTCTAGATATTTTCTTTACTGATTAGTCTTAAAATGTTTTAATGAAACCACAAAAACAAGAAAATGAGACGAAGCTAAAGCGGTTTTGGCGGAAGCGCGTGCTTATCTCGCCGATCCTGGAAGCCGGATTACAACAATAATCCAGAATACTTCATTATTTTCATCATTACGCTTCTTCGTGTTTCTATATTTTTCTAGCACGTTACTTTTGAACTTGCTTTTAAATGAGGGAAAGTGAACTAAACCTTCTTAAGTCAGAAATATTCCTGAAGTTCAGACTCTGTCTTTATTTGTTCTTATTTTTCAATCTGGTTCCCTCCAGTCACATCAACTCTGACCCAAACTGCAGCAAAATGTTTTCTTTTTCAGACGTTATCTGTCATTTTTAACGCAGCTAAATCATCAGATTTCATGTAAATGGAGTGTTAGTTGCTTCCATGAAGACTTCATCATTCTTGGCTCAGAATCAGCTGTAATAATTCCAGCTCTTATTTGGCTGATTTTGTCTCTTCATGGTGACTCCAGTAAATCTGGGCCCCCTGAGGCCATTTAGCATGTTTTTATAATTACGATCCTTTTTGCTCCGTCCCTCTAAATGTTGACGTTTTTTAATGGTGTTTTTTTCCGACTGGATCATTTTCTGCTCCATCGTGGTCGTCGAGCTTCTGTGGAGACTTTCCTGACTTCAGAGATGCTTCCTCCTCTTTTCTTTTCATCAGCACCAGCAAATAGAAGGTCATGGTGGTATTTTCTAACTTAGCTATCCCAATATTATCGTTTAATTGTATTATATCAGTTATTTTTTTAGTCAACACGCGTGGGTTTTCCCAAATAGGATGAGGAAACATTTATCTGTTAACACAATAAATATGTTTGATTATTTGTGGATTTTGCCCATCGTCTCCAGTCCTGCTAAAACAAATATAAATTAATGAAATTACTGCACACAGAAATTTTCTGCACATGTAATCTGAGTTCATGCTGTACTGATCATGTGGAGGCCACATGACTGCAGCCCTAAAATTTTGTTTTATCATGGTCACATCAGAAATATGAGTTTCACAACAATAATAAAATATCACTTCTGTTTTTGTAGCAAAAAGAAAAGAAAAAGTCTTTTAATGGAAATTTCTTTGACTGCATTGTTGATATTAGACACCAGGGGGCGCTGTCCTCTTTGTAATTTATCAGAAAAATTCATTCTTCAACCAGGAGCTGCTGAAGCAGCTTCCACACATGCTGAGATCTTGTTGACTGCTTTTGCTTCACGCTGCTGTCATCCCACATCCTGCTGGATGGAAGGAGGCCAGGACCCCCCCCCCCCCCCCCCCCCCAGCAGCCAGGACCCCCCACACACACACATACACACACACAGCAGCCAGGACCCCCCCCACACACACACACACATACACACACACACAGCAGCCAGGACCCCCCCCACACACACACATACACACACACACAGCAGCCCCCCCTGCTCTTCAGTAATTGTTGTTGCTAATGACACACAGGTGTGTGTGTGTGTGTGTGTTTCTGGAAGCAGAAAAAGGACAAAAAGGTCAAATGTGAGTATTTATTGATGTTATGAGTACCATCTTCTAACAAAGGAAACTAGACCAGGATAATCAGACGCGTCTTGGTGTGGAAACGTTTGATTTCTGATAAATAAAAGAAAATCCTGCCGTCTTTCCTTTGGCTTCGGGTTCCCTTCAGATTCGTCTTATGACCCAAAAAAACCTGCAAATCTCACATCAGGAACAGAACCGAGCTGAAAGCTACGATTAAAGCATGAGAAGGTAATCAATAATTTCACTCATCAGTTAAATTATTACTTCCAGTTTTAGATTAAACTTGGTCCTAAAATCAGCCTGCTGATGCTTTTCAGTGATGAAACTAAAGATTTTACGTTTCATTCACCAGAATAAAACACTTAGGATTAAGCTTCATTAAATACTTCAACATCTTCCAGACAAGAAAAAAAATCCTTCATATGTGGAGTTTCTACTTTCTACCGAGCTGTCGACGGATTAGAAAACAGATAAAATCTTATTAGAATAAAACAACCTGCACAGTTTTCATTAAGACCATATAATTTACTGCAGCTTTCAGCTCCTAAAACGCAAACATTACTATCAGGAACACAATCTGTTGTAGTAGAACGGTGGAAATGGGAGATTTCCAACCCAATTCAACCCATGAGAAGGAAAAATAAGTTCGAGCTTATGTTGGATAAAACTTTTCTTCCTTCATGCGTCCACATTCTGATCAATTAATACCTTAAAAGAAAGCTTGATCAATATATTCACATAAAACATTCCAAGTACCTGAATACTAACTACTAATTAGTAAAGTTATGTAACTTAGCTCTGAACATGCAGAACAACATGACTAATGATCTACTGACTGAATGCTTCGATCGAGAACCAGCAAACTGAAGCAACTGAAAACGGAATCAATAACTAATAAATCAATAACATAAACAACATCTTAATGTCTCTCCTGCATCCTGAACATCAGCCGTCAGAAAACAACTTTACAAGCTTCAAATGGCCCCAGAATGCAGGTAGATGAAAGCAGAATTCCCAGTTACAACAGCAAGCCTTCCGGACTGGGATTTACCTGCTGGGAACGCCAGCGCAGGCGTCACCGTTCCTCTACGTCCGAGTACAAACGACGGAAGCATGGCGCGGAAAAACACTCAATACCGGAGGTCACCACTAGGGGCAGTACACAGCACTTCGAAAAAGTGAAAAGGTCACTTTGTATTTGCGGGCATCAACTTCCAAAGCGCTTCCGTCTGCTGCCAGCTGTTCAGGAGTCGCAGCGCAACGGGGAGGGAAGATGAGCTGAGGACAAGGTCCGAGAACCAGTCTTCAAAACTAGCCGCCATCATGTTTGCCTCCGACCTCGCATTCAGGCTCTCGTTCACATGAGCGAGTCTAGTGTTCAAGTCAATATTGCAGCTCGTGCAGGTGACACGTTACCTCGCGTCAACGCAAGCGGCCAATGTGCCAAACGAACGCTAGGAACACGTGGCAGCCATGATACGTACGCAGACGCATCACTAACAGCAAGTATATCCCAGCCCTAAAACCCCTAACCCCAGAAAAAGAGCCAAAAATTATTAATAATAATAATATAAAAATAATAAAAATAATTTAGATAGATTTACTTTTTATCACTGTGTGATATTCCAAAATACTTGTAGTGCAAAAGGTGTCCACCAGGGGGCAGAAGACAAGTTTCAGATTGTGTTAAACAGGGTTTTGAACAAAGTCTTTACCATAAAATAAGGGAAAAGGTCTCAGAAAGTGGATGAACCAGATGTACGTCTCCACTCGGCTGTCCATGTGCAGGATGAAACAGCTGCATGGGACTTTAATGCTGCTGGAGACGCTTAGAATGAAGAGTTTCTAGGTCACTTCCTGGTCTGCAGGGTTTACCATGTAGCAGAAGCTTCAAGCTAACGGGAACTCCAGCTGAGGTAGCGCTAAGTACCTTCTAAGTAAAAAGAGAAGAGTTGGATCCAGCTGTGCCGATGAGGGGAAAACAGCAGGAACATAAACTGTAACCTTGTGATTGTGCATAACTCAAGGTTTATCTAAACCTGGACTTATGAATCTGTAAGTGTTGCTAACTTTGCATTCTCCACCTCCATTATTCAGACTGAAGGAATCGCTTACAGAAACATATCAGATGTACCAGCAGAAAGGAGGAAACCAGCATTTAATAAACAGGCATCTGGGTTTTAAACTCGCATCTTCTAATAATTATTTCATTAACATACAGTTGGATCTTATTTCTAACTAAAGTGCCTCATTTAGACTTCCTTCCTTCTGCAAACTTTACTGGTGCATCGTTGTTTCTAGCATTTCCAGAAAGCCTCCTCTCTCCTCCAGGTGGAGGTGATGCCACTGAGACATCCTTCAAAAAGGTTTCCAGGTCAAAACATAGGACAGATTGTAGGAGCCGAATAGGTAGGAAGCAGCAGCGTGATGGTTTTTGTCTTGAAATGAAAGCCCATAAATCCCTGTTCGCCAGAATCTGCATCTTCTAGAAAAAGAGAGGCATAAACCTCCTGTGGTGGGAGAAAAACCAGATTCCAGGTTTTTATACATGAATTATTTAAATGTTGACTTCTGAGTGTGGCTGGAAGATCGGGGATCAAGGCACATTGCTTCATCTGGATTGTAATCCTGAAATCCACCGTTTGCACAGCTCATTTCCCTCAATCTCTACAACAGAGGCGGAGACGCAGAGTGGAAATGCACTGATGAGAAATACTAAAATAAACCTGAACCAAGAAACTTTAATACAACTATGATCCGCGCCGGCACAGCTGGAAGATGTGTTAAAACCAGTTGGTTTCTTATAAATAAACATCATCCACATGGAGAAACGAGTCCAAAACATCTGCACCAGAAAGGGCTTCGGTTACTCTGGCCATCCTAAAAGTTCATCCTTTACATGAGCAAAGATCCTGCGTCCTCAGCCAGACCTCGGACCTCCTCTCCTCTGGGGGATCGTGATCAGGGCTTTGGGACACTGGCACCATGTCAGGTTTAAAACGGCATCTAGAGAAGCGTTTTCACGTTGTGTCTGACTTCCTGTTAGCAGAAAATGTGCAGAGCATAAACCTACAGCCGGAAAGAGTCGTCTCAGTCCCAGAGACGGTTAGTTCTGCGTGGAACCAGGCCACATGGCTGCTGGTCTTCATCTGCTTTTCATCAGTGCCATGCAAATTCAAACTGTACTGAACTCACATCTTGTGAATGTTGCTGCCAAAATGTGGGCCTTTATTTCCATAAATTCCTGCTTTAACGTGGACATGATGCCAGTGTTCCCTCACAGAGCTGAGCAGTCTGTGAAGCTTGTGGCCTCACACGCGCCTCGTCTCTTGTTTTAACTCTTGCTGCTGTGTTTTAGCTGGAACCCAGCTGAACTGATACGGCTCCTGAGGCACCAGCAGATCTATGTCAAGTCTCTTCTGCTCTTTTTCGCTGTTAACTGTCCTGTAGCCGAGCAGCGACATGGCTCCTTTACAGAGCTCCTGGACACGTTTGACCTTGTTGTGAGGCAGCATGGTGCGCCACGCCTGGGAGACGTCAGCAGCGTTGCGAGAGGTGATCTGAAAAGCTTCCTTCTTGGAGCCTTTGCCCTTTCCGTGGGTCACCATGTAGATCCAATCCTCCAGCTGTGTAGTCATCTTTAAACTTACAAACTCATAAATAGCATTTATCTCCTTAAGCGGGTTGCGCACTACGTCCTCGTAGCGAACCATTTTGTAGCGGCTCTTTAGGAACGGAGGCGGCTTCAGGATGGCCCTCTCATTGATGCGCACGTGGCTTCGACAGATTTCCTGCATGACCTGAAACTGAACCTCGGGTGCTCGAGTACTTCTCTGCTCCAGAACGATAGCGTTATCTCTCTCAAAGGCTGTGGCTGACTCTTCTCTAGATCGCATCACGGCCCGAGGGTCTCGGACCAGATGGATGATGCGGAGATCCAGGTTTGGGTCCTGCAGAAGGGGGTAAAGAGATTCCAGCTCAAAAAACCGTACCTCCTTTAACACCACATGACTGTAGGTGGTGCAGGCCTCCTCCACGTTCTGCAGCCCTCGAGCATCACATTTCTGGGCGCACTGAGTCTGGTTGCTGAACTGGTCTCGTAGCGTGAGAGGACAGGCCGGCGGCGAGCACAGCGCTCGACTGTGACTCCACATAAACAAGGAGGACACGTTGTGGTCCTCAGGCAGGTAGGCATCCATCACTGAGAAATCACACTGGAATATGCTTCGCACCAGGTCCCTCACAGCCATACGCAGAACCCGTGCTCCAGGTTTCTGGAGGTTGGTCCACACATGCCAGCCTGGTTCCATGAGGTAGAAAACAGATGGGTGCTGACTAAAGACCTGACCCAGGAAGGATGAGCCTGATCGCCACGATGACAGAAGAAGAACGTGAACTTTGCTGTTGGGAGGAGGAAGGTCACAGGGACTGAGCTGAACGTACCAGCTGCAGAACAGGACGACTGCTGCCCCCTGCAGGACCACCAGGAAAAACACAGCACTGACGTTGACTCTGCAGCGGGGGGCCATGGCTGCTGCTACTGGAGATCTGCCTCTTTTTTGTCCTTTGTGAAGAAGAGAGATGACGAGTCTGCAGAAAAAGACAAGAAAAAAGAGAAATGTTGAGTTTACAGTAGGACGCTTACTCTCCAAAACAGGATCCAATACATGGAGTAAATATTAACAACAAACTGGACTGGAAGCACAAAACCTGAAGCCCTCTACAAGAAAAGCCCGAGCAGGCTGTTTTTCCAGAGGAGACTAATGGTCATTCAGCGCGTAAACCAAACTATTAAAGCTATTCTACCAGTCTGTGGTGGCCAGCGCCCTCTTCTTAGTAGGGACAAGCGGAGGTGATAGCATCTCCTAGGCCACCTTTACCAACAAACTTGTGAGGGAGGCCGGTTCAGTGGTTGGTCTGGAGACAGCGGCTGAGAGCAGGATGAAGAACCGGATCCAGATCGTCCTGAAAATCCCTTCTCTTGTGCGGCTTTGTGCACTCTGCGCCGGCCTCATGCACTCTGCGGACTAAGGAGAACTGGCCCCACCCCACCTCACACCCGACCATCCTCCATCTGAACTGTATGTACAACCTGCACTGAGCTGAGCTGGATGGAAGTAACACACTTTGTTCTCCTTTCTTTATAAACGCTGAACTTGTGAATTTTAACTGCAACTTTTTACTTTTTTAACTCATGTTTAATCTCTTTTAAATATTTATTGATGCTTTTGTAATGCAACTCTACTTTCTGATAAGGAACTTGATTGGGGGAGCAGAGGTCCAGAACGAGACCCAACCAGTTTTCCAGATGCTGCTCTCTGGACATGCTGCTTACTGGCCGGGACCGGCCATGTAGACCATACCGAAATCACACCTAAATTTAGATAAATTTACCACGTGTAACAGTGAACGTACGCACCACGTTTGACACTGTGACCGTAGGCAGCCTGTAACGCAGTAAACTTACGCGGCATGTAATGCAATGAATGTAGGTGGCGTGCGTAACACGTGAACATACGCACCACGTGTAACACGTGAACATACGCACCACCTGTAACACATTAACCACGCGTAACACGCGAACATACGCACCACCTGTAGCACATGAACATACGCACCACCTGTAACACGTGAACGTACGCACCACGCGTAACACGTGAACATACGCACCACCTGTAACACGTGAACGTATGCACCACGCGTAACACGTGAACATACGCACCACCTGTAACACGTGAACGTACGCACCTCGCGTAACACGTAAACATACGCACCACCTGTAACACGTGAACGTACGCACCACGCGTAACACGTGAACATACGCACCACCTGTAACACGTGAACGTACGCACCACGCGTAACACGTGAACATACGCACCACCTGTAACACGTGAACGTACGCACCACCTGTAACACGTGAACGTACGCACCACGTGTAACACGTGGACATACGCACCACCTGTAACACGTGGACATACGCACCACCTGTAACACGTGAACGTACGCACCACGCGTAACACGTGAACATACGCACCACCTGTAACACGTGAACGTACGCACCACGCGTAACACGTGAACATACGCACCACCTGTAACACGTGAACATACGCACCACGTGTAACACGTGAACATACGCACCACCTGTAACACATTAACCACGCGTAACACGTGAACATACGCACCACCTGTAGCACATGAACATACGCACCACCTGTAACACGTGAACATACGCACCACGTGTAACACGTGAACATACGCACCACCTGTAACACATTAACCACGCGTAACACGTGAACATACGCACCACCTGTAGCACATGAACATACGCACCACCTGTAACACGTGAACATACGCACCACGTGTAACACGTGAACATACGCACCACCTGTAACACATTAACCACGCGTAACACGTGAACATACGCACCACCTGTAGCACATGAACATACGCACCACCTGTAACACGTGAACATACGCACCACGTGTAACACGTGAACATACGCACCACCTGTAACACATTAACCACGCGTAACACGTGAACATACGCACCACCTGTAGCACGTGAACATACGCACCACCTGTAACACGTGAACGTACGCACCACGCGTAACACGTGAACATACGCACCACCTGTAACACGTGAACGTACGCACCACGCGTAACACGTGAACATACGCACCACCTGTAACACGTGAACGTACGCACCACGCATAACACGTGAACATACGCACCACCTGTAACACGTGAACGTACGCACCACGCGTAACACGTGGACATATGCACCACCTGTAACACGTGGACGTACGCACCACCTGTAACACGTGAACGTACGCACCACCTGTAACACGTGAACGTACGCACCACGTGTAACACGTGGACGTACGCACCACCTGTAACACGTGGACGTACGCACCACCTGTAACACGTGAACGTACGCACCACGCGTAACACGTGAACATACGCACCACCTGTAACACGTGAACGTACGCACCACGCGTAACACGTGAACATACGCACCACCTGTAACACGTGAATGTACGCACCACCTGTAACACGTGAACATACGCACCACCTGTAACACGTGAACGTACGCACCACCTATAACACGTGAACATACGCACCACACGTAACACGTGAACATACGCACCACCTGTAACATGTGAACATACGCACCACCTGTAACACGTGAACGTACGCACCACACGTAACACGTGAACATACGCACCACCTGTAACACTGTAACGACAACGTATGAACTACGTCTAACGCAGCGTGAAACGCAGTGAATGTAGGCACCATGTGTAATGCTTGGGTTAGTCAGTTTGCCTGAGTGAGCCGTTAGTCAAGCGAGTTTCTTTGGGCATTAAAAAAACATACACATGGTCAGGGTCGCTGACAGGGATTTTGGATCCCATTGAAAGAAATTGAAGCAAATGGTAAAATAAATTAAGTAGGCTCAAAAACAAGAGATAGCAGTACACAAGCAAACTACTGTGGAGATTTACAGCCAAACAACGGCTGGGAGCGTCTTTAAAGTTAAATAATCACATTTTAAAAGGTAGAACTTTGTGTAATAAAATATCAACGAGTGGTAAAGGTGCACTATTGCTGAGTCAAGCTCTTGCAATCTCATTCACAATCACTGGCCCCTGCTCAGCCGTCTCCACCAAGAGCCCAACGACTTATCAAGTCCTGGGAGTCCAGCTTTCTAGCCAGCTGACTCTCTATGGACAACATGGCAAGACTGCAAAACCTGTCCTGTGACAGAGTTGACTCAAGTAGTTTTTAATTAGTTTTAACTGAAAGCTCTCTCACCACCAGCAACAGTGACTAGCAGTGTGCAAAATACCCGCAAAACAATACACACTTCTCCAAAGATGCTGTGCAGCCGCAGCTTATAAATTATATTCCAGAGTACATGAGGGGACACGTTAGGAGGGAAACTGGAAGCATGCACACTATTTAGGTGTCTTACTTCATCTTCAAAATCTGGGGCAAGATCACTACAATACTTTGTGATCAGTGGTTGGCACACACAAGAGACTTTGTCCCCATTAATCTGCCCAACAGCAAAAATATTTGCTGTGGTCTGGAACCTACAGTCCAGGTCACTAATAACACTGTCCAAAGCACACTGAAAGATCTTTTTTATTTATTTATTATTAGATATTATAAAGATTTTATTATATGGTGTTTCAGTCTCAGCAGTATACCCCAGATTGGATCTAAACGGGATGAAGGAAGGTAGGTAGTTAGGTAGAACTAAACGTGATGAAGGAAGGTAGGTAGTTAGGTAGAAGTGAACGGGATGAAGGAAGGTAGGTAGTTAGGTAGAACTGAACAGGATGAAGGAAGGTAGGTAGTTAGGTAGAATGGAACGGGATGAAGGAAGGTAGGTAGTTAGGTAGATCTGAACGGGATGAAGGAAGGTAGGTAGTTAGGTAGAACTGAACGGGATGAAGGAAGGTAGGTAGTTAGGTAGAACTGAACGGGATGAAGGAAGGTAGGTAGTTAGGTAGATCTGAACGGGATGAAGGAAGGTAGGTAGTTAGGTAGAACTGAACGGGATGAAGGAAGGTAGGTAGTTAGGTAGATCTGAACGGGATGAAGGAAGGTAGGTAGTTAGGTAGATCTGAACAGTATAAAGGAAGGTAGGTAGTTAGGTAGAAGTGAACGGGATGAAGGAAGGTAGGTAGTTAGGTAGAACTGAACAGGATGAAGGAAGGTAGGTAGTTAGGTAGATCTGAACGGGATGAAGGAAGGTAGGTAGTTAGGTAGATCTGAACAGTATAAAGGAAGGTAGGTAGTTAGGTAGAAGTGAACGGGATGAAGGAAGGTAGGTAGTTAGGTAGAACTGAACGGGATGAAGGAAGGTAGGTAGTTAGGTAGATCTGAACGGGATGAAGGAAGGTAGGTAGTTAGGTAGAACTGAACGGGATGAAGGAAGGTAGGTAGTTAGGTAGATCTGAACGGGATGAAGGAAGGTAGGTAGTTAGGTAGATCTGAACGTGATGAAGGAAGGTAGGTAGTTAGGTAGAATGGAACGGGATGAAGGAAGGTAGGTAGTTAGGTAGATCTGAACGGGATGAAGGAAGGTAGGTAGTTAGGTAGATCTGAACGGGATGAAGGAAGGTAGGTAGTTAGGTAGAACTGAACGGGATGAAGGAAGGTAGGTAGTTAGGTAGAACTGAACGGGATGAAGGAAGGTAGGTAATTAGGTAGATCTGAACGGGATGAAGGAAGGTAGGTAGTTAGGTAGAATGGAACGGGATGAAGGAAGGTAGGTAGTTAGGTAGATCTGAACGGGATGAAGGAAGGTAGGTAGTTAGGTAGATCTGAACGGGATGAAGGAAGGTAGGTAGTTAGGTAGAACTGAACGGGATGAAGGAAGGTAGGTAGTTAGGTAGATCTGAACGGGATGAAGGAAGGTAGGTAGTTAGGTAGAATGGAACGGGATGAAGGAAGGTAGGTAGTTAGGTAGATCTGAACGGGATGAAGGAAGGTAGGTAGTTAGGTAGATCTGAACGGGATGAAGGAAGGTAGGTAGTTAGGTAGAACTGAATGGGATGAAGGAAACTCCTGAGGTGGAACTAAAGGCATTCAGAAGTGAAATAATCTGGATGCCTTGATGTTCTCTCATATTCATAGTTAACTGATGCATTTTTAATTTGCATTATGTTTTCTTTTTTGCACTAGAACATAAAGTTCTGACTGCTATGAATTTAGCATCATACACAACAGAGATTAGACCTAATGCCTAACCAAGCTGATCCATGCAAGCGTAACATAATGTGCTTAGTGAACAAGCCCAGACATGAGCTCCTCACCGTCAGACCCTCTGGGTAAACACCAGACTTCATGACAGATCCTTCTTCTCCCTCAGCCAATCTCTCCACTGCAGCTATTTATCAAATCACATACAGCATCCTGGTTCTATTGTTTTATTATTTACTTATAGATTTCTGCTGCTGTCATTGCGTGAAAGGTTATTTATATTGTCTTCTAATCCCGAGACCAGAAAAACCATTAATCAACTTCAACAAAAACGTGAAAATAGAACCTGCCCTTGATAAACACCTTAGAGCAAACAGATTCAAATCTAACTCACTTTCAGGAACACCAATCATCACTAAGAACGACATTATTTCTGTCACAAGGTCCAGCCTTTCTCCATCCAGGATTTACAGCATCCTAAACTATCCAAACAGAACAATTTCTTCAGGAGATCTCTCTAACCTTCGCTGTAAAATGTGCCCAATATGTTTATTTAGGGTGTGAATGAAGGTCTGTGAGCTGTTAAACTCATCATCATTCATTCATTCCAGGATGCTCAAAACCAAAGAAGATCCAAAACCACAGCATCAGTCATACAAGAAATGAATCCATCCATCTAAACCACTTCGTTCTGGGGTATTTTTCTATCTTTAATCAAGAGCGTAACTGTTTGCTTTGATTTCTGGTTTTCATGCTCAAATACCATCTTGCTCTTTCTCAAAACTCAGAAAGTCCCTTCATGCTGTCAAATATATAGTTCTTCCTTTCAAAACTCTGCTCAGACTTGGTCTCTTTCCCTCAGAAACTTTCTCTGCTCTCAAAACTTCTGCTCTGGGATATTTTTCCTCTCTCTTGTGTTGCTGAACGAGCTGTCTGTCAAACCTCCTCCAGCCAACAGAATACAGGATAATTCGAGAAAATAGTCTATTCTTTAGAATAGATGTCATCATTCCTGATATTTGCCATCAGCTGCACATGTCAACATTACGTCTTTACGTCAGCATTCTGGTGTTTATCGAAGGCAGCAGAAAGTTCTGCAGATGGTGGTAAGATAACATCAAACCTAACACGGATGCAAATGGGAGACGTCAAACTTCTCTAAATCTCTAACATGTGGTGTGGAAGGTGATAGTAGATTGTGTACAAATGTCTCACATTTCACATCATTTCCTTGGTTTTATTCTGGACCGTTGGCGTCGCCGTTTCCCGTTTCTCTAGATTTTGTGCGTACGCCTGCGTCAGAGTACTAATGAAGGTAGGAACATTCTCCCACCAAGTCTGGTTTTCATAAATCCCAAAAAGTTGACTATATTTGGCGTTCGCTGGTTTGTGTTCCAACGCCGGCTTTAGGAATCAGGCCCCTGGTGAGGTTCCATGTGTTCTGGTGTGGGTGATTCTTTGCTTGTGGCAACATTTCATTTTTTAATAAAATGGATTTCAGATATCAGTTTGTATTTTACACGCCTTCTTGGTGACAAACACACTCAGTGTCATTGTGTCCGCAGGGCCACATAATCAACTTCCTCAGGAAGTGTAGGGTTAGTGTAGGCCATACGATTCTAATGAGGCCCGAGCACCGACGGCGGTGCGAAGGCCTGTTGTAATTGCTCCGTTTCTTCCTTCTTCTTCTTAAAAGTAAATTGCATTTGAGGGGACCTGAACATGCTCCCCCCCAAGGGAATGCGTAAATTTTGGTATTTTGGGGTGCTCTGGACTGTTCGGGCAAAATTGAACGAGAGCGCCACCTATTTTTGATGCCCCGCCACTGCACGTCATCAATCTTTATGAAAATCGTTACACATATTATAAATGCTCGGGCGAACAAAGAATCCGCTTGGAGCAACAGCCTAAAACCAACAGGAAGTCGGCCATTTTGGGTCAGAGTCGCCATTTTGGCGTTTTATTGACATTGTTCAAATCTATCTCCTCCTAGAGATTTTATCGCACTGCTTCCAAAATAGCTCAGGATGTTCAAAAGGCATGTGTCTTTAAAAGTTATTGAAAGAAATAGGAGAAAGGGCGTAGAGGGGGCGGGGCCTCAAAGTGTTAGGTCTCGCCATGAAAATGAAAATGATATAACTTCCACATAAAACAATATATCTGAACCAAAATGGCCATGTATGATGCCAGTCCTATCCTGAACACAGCTACATGTCAATATTTAGGTTATGAATTGGCCACGCCCCTTGGCGACAGGATGTCATGGTTTTTACTCGAAGACCCACTTCTCTGGCGTTTTGGACACAACCAGGTGAAAACTGTTACTCTACGCTGCAGGGCGAGACCGTGGCGCCATGGCGAACTTCGATATTGAAAATTTTGTAATAGGAGGTGGTGTTGCCTCATCAAGTTTTGATGTTTCGCCATCAAGCACGGAATCCATTATTTCTGACATACAACACTCATTCTGCACCAAACTGCACATGTTTCACTTCAGTTCCATGCCGACCACATCTACATGTCCAGATGTTGTCATCTGGACATTGCTCAACGCTGCATGGCGAGACCGTGGCGCCATGACAAGGTTGGATAAGACACCATGACATCATTAATCAGTATAAATCCCTCAATTTTCATCCAATCAATATGACACTTACAGTGATTAATCAGGGTCTGCTCCTGAACAGATACATGTTACTACTTCTGGTCTTGGCCTAAGCCCCGCCCACTTGAAACAGGAAGTGCCTTTTTCAGACACCGGGGTCCCTCTTCCCAGGAATGAACTTCACACACTCTACAGTGCTTCAGATCAGGTCAAACCCTTTCATGATACTACAGAAAAAAAAACTCAAGTTCCTTCCTCAAGCAAAACCATAGCGAATGGCGCCCACCGCCAGGAAACAGGAAGTACTTGTAACTGACCCAATGTACTCCCGATCTCCACCAAACTCGGCAGGGAGGACAGTGGTCAGGCCTGGAACTGATTCAACTAGACATATGCTGGCAATATGGCTCTATAGCGCCCCCTATAAATATTTAATCTATCAGCTCCAACCACTGCTTTGAACGACATTGATAAAATATGGCATATTTATATAACATGCCAGGACAAACAAAAAAGCCTCTTCATGTTCTGATGTTGTCAACGCCATAGCCCCGCCCCCTGGGAACAAGAAGTCCCACCATTTTAACCCTTTAATACCTGTAAAACCAATTAAAACTCATTAATATCATCCTTCATGAACTCATGGTTGAAAATATGACTGCCTTCTTGCAGCGTCATGATTAAAATGGCTTCCTGTGATGGTTAAATCATTCGCCATGAAACAGGAAGTGGCTCTGACCCTGATGTCAGTTGACCAATTGAGCTGATATTTTCCTGTTTTCATTAGAGTTCCAACCTGAACATGGTTATACATGAAAAATTAGTATAGCGTCACCTAGTGGCCACGTGGAATTTTTCTCATGATAAAATCATGCTCCGGTTTGTGAGAATTTAACACAGTTTGTAAGAAACAAGGTCATGAACGCTTCAGATGTCATCACTGGACAGACTGAGGTGCAAGTTGATCCTCTCATGAGGAAAATAAACCCGTTATGCGAGAGCAGTCGCGCAGTAGGAGGGAGGTTGTCGGCTGATGGGGCGGTGCAATAGGCCGGAGCGCATTTAATAATTACCTGAAATCGTCTAACAAAGTTATCAGCACCACCTTTGACATGAGCAGCGTGAGGGGACGAGAATCCACCAGGTGATCAATCCACCCGCCAGGAATCACCTGTTCGTGCCAAAGAGAGCAAGGACCAACAGACTGCTCATGTTTGGGTTTCAAAGTCAGTCCTGCAGCCTGATGAGGAAGCTCAGAAACAGCCACACCAGCACGTCAACCCGACGTCATCACAGGTGAGCGCTGCCCCGGCGTCACCAGAAAGATGGAGGAGGAACACTGACCTACTACGTGCCCAAGCAAAGACATCAGCTGGTACGATGACAAGCAGGTTCTCTGCCGAACAAAAGAGCTGCAGCTTGTCCGGCCGCGTGCACGTTAACGCAGAGCGGGCACGGTGGCATGTTGGGTGTGTTTGGTGGCGCATTAGTCATTCTGATGGTTCATGTTTGACTTGTTCTGAGCCAGCTAAGCAGTGTTTTTACATGAATGACAAACCTTCAGTTTTAATTAAAACATGATTTCTCTGCATTGCCTCCATCGTGTTTGTGAGGAGCATCATGGACGCGTTTACAGGACGTTTTCTTTCCATCAATCTTCACATTTCAAGTAAATCTGGGAGGAGAATTCATGTGAACAAATGATTGTAATACCTGCCGTTCAGATGGCAAAATGCAGGAAATCATCAGAATCTGGACCTGGGAACAAATGTTGAACTGCAACTGAAGATCTTTTTCAAGATTATTTCCATAAATCTGTGAGGATGCTGCATCTTTTCACCACGGTGGGATGTGAGGAGCTTTAAATACACATATAAGTAAAAGTTTTTAACCTGCTAGTAAAATGAGTTAAAGAATTCTCTTTTTATAATACAGACAAATGCTCTTGATACCTGAATGAGTAGGTTAGAATAAGACAGAAAACAGCTGACACAGTTTTTATGGACCGTGTTCACTATATTTCCTTTATTGTTAAACACATTGGAAGAAAATACTAAAAACGTCAAACAGACGTGTTTTCCTTCTTCCTGCGTGTGTGGACACGACTGTAAACTGGTCCCATTGTTCCTTCGCTCGGACTCATGTTACCTCCTCTGCAGGGTTTATTATCGGCCACTCGGTGTGTGTGAGGAGTCCTGGAGGCTCCTGGCAACTCCTTCTTTACAAAGACAACAGTTTTTCAAGGTGTTTGTTCATTTTTACGGCTCTATTTGCACAACTTTACTTTAATTACACAGTCACACATTTTCTGGCTTTAACCCAAAAAAATCTGACCCTGATCCCACCAGGAAAGTCATTTAAGTTTATGTCCCTACTTTCCATCTTTCCATCTCCTCTGAATGCTAAAATGTCTGCTGTCCCGAAATCCAAGCATATCTGGGAAGAATAAAGATGAAGGAAGTTTTCTTCTTGTGTTGGTTCCAGCTGAATTTGCTGCTCCTGAACACTTGAGGTCTCTGCTTCACGTTTTATAACAGTTCATAAGGACCTACATTCCCCCTTTTCCAATAAAACGAGGCAAGTTTTCCTCTTTACTCTGAACTTTTATTCAGTTAAATGAACAATTATTTAATTAATTATTAACATGCAATTCGTTGCTCATCTGTTCTCATACTTATTCTGAACTTTTATTATTTTGCATCTCTAAAAACAGATGATAAACAAGCTTGTTTGCCTGAACCATAAACGAGCCACATTTAACCCCTGGTGTGCATCTTATCTGTTACAACCTCACTAGATTTAATTCATCTTTACTTGTTTTAACTGTATGATCGAGATGAACTGCAGGGAGAAGTGAAACATCTCAGATTTAGCTGTGGCTGAACTTTTCCATCAGGAACAGAATGTAATGGGTAACAGAATTGGGTGTAACACCCTGCTCGCGCTGCGACCCCCGGCCCACTGAAGCGGGATTCATGTGGTGTTTAAAGCCGTTTTGCCCACCTGGTCACACAGTTATCAATAAGAAGCAGTACGTTTAGTTTTAGTTTAGTTTCATCGCGTTTTTGTATGAATTTGGAAAGTTTGTCCCTCGTAAAAAAGTCCGTTCGAAGATTAACAGAAGAAAACGGTCCTCGCGGAGAAGGCGGGTAGGACCGGGTAGGTCATTTACCCTCATTTAATTCATGAAAAAAGACTTTACCGAGCGGCTGTCGTGTCGTCCCCCCCGCGGTGCTCCGCTCCTCTCCGCCGTCTTCGCCACCAGCGGCTCGGGTACCGTCCTCTGTGTGAGACGTGGCCTGGGTCTCCGAGCAGCGGGCTGGCGGTGGGATGGACCGAGGCTGGAGGCGGGGAGGGGGGGCGGGGGGGTGCTGAGGAGCAGGCGGGACCTCAGTCCGTCAGCATGGAGGAGGCAGGTGCTGCAACCAGACCTGTGATGGTTGAAAGACTTCTGCTGAGTCAGGGCGAACTGAAGTGGATTTGATTTTTTTAGTTTAATTCCTGCCGTTTGTATTTGCTGCTCAGTGTCGGAGGCCCTCCGTGAACCATCCACAGCTTTCAGACCTCCTGGTAAACTCAGCTTCACTCATAGAAGTTTAACAGCAGCTGAACGCAGCAGAGAAGCAATAAAAGTCAAATAAAACACAAAGTAAAAACAGAAATTAGAAATAAAGCGATAAACACTAAAAAAAAGAATGGAAGAGTCTCATCAAAGCCAGATCATAAAAATAGAGCAGTAGCGGTCCTAGCTTGTGTTGGATCTGGGGCTAATGCCCTGCCCCGACACAGCAACGGCTGCAACAGTGGGAATGCTCTGGCCAGACCAGGTCCGGGTCTGAGAAGCCTCCTTACAGATCCTAACTGAGCCGGGCTCTCCAGGCCTGTGGTGGATGAACTGTACGCTGAGATATTCAGCCATGAATGAAAAGGATGCACCTGGTTCCTGTGTGAAGCCCACTCATATCCTGTCCCGATGAAACACACTGTGGTCACCAGAGAAAGGAGGAGCAGGGGGAGCACTGACCGGACATCGACAGGAAAACAATAAGTTCTCATCACAACTGTTATCAGCTGCATGTTTCTTTCTTTCCCCCCAGAACGGAGTTTCAGGAGGTTTTATACAAACACGTTAGAAATATTGGGAAGACGATAAATCCAAGCCGGAGTTTTCCCCTTCAACCATCAGCAGGTCAAAATTCATTTGGTGGAAAATGTTATCGTTTCTAATGTTAATGTTGCTAATTTAAATGCTTTGCTATGGTTGTGTAGCTTTAATGTGGTTTCCAACAGTTTGGAGGATTTACAGACAATTTCAGGGCATAAAAGCAGGACTTCACGGTAAACGGAAGATGTGCATGAAGTCAGAAACAGCAGGAAGTTGCTTTTCCGTCCGAAATCAGACGTCTAGATCCATGCCCATCACAGGTCAGGAAAGTATATTTGTACTAGTGATGTGCCATGCACGAAAGAGCCGATGCTTGGTGGTGAATCAGAAGAGCCGGTTCCCAGTTTTTTCCCTTTTGCTGCATGTTTAGCTCTCAGTGCTCGGCCCAGCTCTGTCCATGGCACTGCTTTGTTTGGATGGGCATGGCCTACGTGAGGATCTAGGATCATACGGACACTGCAGGTGAGACAGCTGTGAGGAGAGGACGTGAGTGAGTGGTTGTGTCATCAAACCCGACTCACAGAGGGGGGAAACCGGATCAGCCATCCAAGATGAGGCACCTTATTGTTCTGAACACCAACCTGCACTGAGGACTGCTTTGAGTTTGCTTCTTGTTCTGTTTTGTGGATTTGTTTGCTGTTTTTTGTTCATTTGTGCAATATAAAAGTTTTGTTGAAATATTAAACAAAAGTCAGTGGTTTTGTATCAGAATAACTGCACAGAAGGAGGCAAATATGAGGCTTCTCGTAAAAATTTTGAACACAAAAGGGTTTTCAAAACACAACTGATTCATTTTTGAGAATTTAAGGTAAATTAATGGAGCTAAAAAAGATGCTAATTTAAGAGCCGTTCGGGAGCCAAAAGAGCCGAACATCCATCACTAAGTTGTACCTTTCACACAGAAGAAAACTCCCAACCAATGAAAGCAGAAAGTTTAACATGTGAGATCAGGAATACGAGCCGAGGCCCAACCGAAAGCTTGCTGGAAATAAAATGTCAGCATGGAAGGCAAGGCAGAACGTGTCTGATTATTATGTAGATGTTTACAGGATCAATCCTCTTCCTTTGTTACCAGAATCATGCATCATGATTTAGGATCCACCAAATCCAGAATTCCAGCATTTAAAACTGGTGTGCTTCCGGCTAGATGAGGAACAGCCGGTATGGGCTTAGTTTCACTTTGACAACACACAGGAACCATTAACCATTTCTGTGTAAATGTTTTCCCATCGGAAGTCAAACATTTATTTATTACATAGTTGTTGCTGTACGGTGCTGACAGCATTAACAGCAGCCTCTGCTACTGCATCCACGGGTCCGGTGCAACATAGAAATATTAGCATATGCACCTGTTATTTGTTCAAATCTGAGGTTTTACTGCAGTTTCCTCCTAAAATCCGCCTTGTAATCCTCCCTCTGCTGCAATCAGAGTAAGCCTGGTTTCCGGATCCGACTCAGAAGTTCTGAACAGCCCAAACAGAGGGTTTTATCCGGATAAAAACCAGGACTGGACTATGTGATTCAAGCAGATTTCGGACTCCGGCTTTCCCTTTTGAACCCATTTTCAAGATCTGATTCTATCCGATAACGGAAGTCTTATCGGATCGTGTTTGAACAACCGGGCCCTGGTGATTAGAGCTTTAAAAACCAGATCAGCCGGAATTCTGCAGCAGCAGTAATACTAGCTAGCTTCACATATTCTCCACTGTTATATTAGCAACTACAAAATAATAATTAGTTATTTACAGATAAGTGAGCTGGGAAGCAACAGGGGTGCTGGGGTGGCAGGAACTCTGCACCGGGTGTTAAACAGGCTGTAGGAAGGACTGACCTGCAGCAGCTCTTCCCGCTGAAGGAGCTGCTCTGAGCCGCTACAGCAGGATGCATCTGGTGGGTGGAGGTGTCCATGGTGGATGTTAGCTTGGTCAGCATCCGTCTGTCTGAGTCCAGGGAGCAGCCCAGGACAGACCCAGCTCTGTCTCTTCCTGTCTCTGTGTGTGCTCCTTCCTCCCCAGCATGATGGTACAGGAGGCTGCAGAGGCCACAACGGCGCCATAACATGTCTGGAGCAGAGCTCCGTACACACCGAAGGACCTCAGCCTTCTGCACTAGTCCTCAGACCTGGATCTCACTGGAACCTTGTCCTACAGGTCTCCATAAAGTCAGACGGCTCCAGTTAGTCCAGAACCCTGCTGATCCAATTCTCACAGAAACCAGGAACCTGGATCATAAACCAGAACCAATCCCCCTACTACCACACCAGGTCCAGTCTACCACCACCACCAGGCAGTAGACCAGAACCGATCCAGGTTATTAAAGTAAAGATGTTTTATCTCAGGTGTGAGCAGTCATCACAGCAGAGTTAGAAAGAGGACCACAAGGTTTTCTTTATTACTAGACCCCCCCATATAACATGGCTGCCAACAGGAGCCCAAGACCCTCTAGAACCTCCTTTTTTTACCCTGATGTTTGAAATATTTTTATTATCTTTAATGTAATCTTATTTTCTGTAGTCTTGATATGTTGGTGCCAAACCTGACGTGAGACAGAGGAAGAGAAAGAAAAGAACAGAAGAGTTAAAGGAACGAAGAGAAAAGGACAGAATTGAAATGTGGAAGTAAAAGTTGTCCAGGCTGCCGAAATCACACCAATATTCACAAAAACAATATAAACTACAAAAGTACTACACGATACATAAAGAAAACAGGATAATGATGATGTGAAAAAGCACAGCAGTCATCAAATGTACAAACACACAAACATCAGCAACATCTAGTCGGAAGCGAATGGAGAGACGAGCACGTTTGTGACCATGCGACCAGGATGAAATGTGTGCGAGGGGGTCGTGACCACGCCGCACCTCGAAGCATCAGGAGGCGACAGGAAGGAGCCCGGTGGGTCCACGGAGTCCAGGACAGCCAAAGCAGGAAGAGCAGCGGTCCCAACCCTTACCCCCCCTCTCAAACCCATCTATTACCCTCTCCCTCTCCCCATTCTCCTCCTCCCCCCTCCACCAGGGACAGCTCAGACAGGTCAGAGAAAGGTGGGCCACATACACGACCCTCTCCACGTTCACAGAATCACACAAACACATGCATCCTCCTAGAGGTCTCACCAGCCCCCCAACGCAGCACCGAGGACCCCGCCCCCCAGGGCAAACAGTGCCCAGTATCACCCCACACAGAAAACCCCCACCCACCCCACCCCGGACCCTGAGCATGTCCCAGGACACGAGGGCATAGGAAGACCCCCGCCCCTCTGCCCCCCGCCTGAGTTGTGTGTGTATGAGTGTGGGCTATTTATACTGCAATTAAAAGCTGGAAGGAGCCATGAGATGGTGGTGGGTACCATTGCTGCCAGGCAGCAGGACCCCCTCAGTGTGTGTGTAGTGCTGTAGTGTTAAATGTGGTAGTGTCTAACATGTAAATAAAATCGGGGACAGAGAGGTCACAAAGGCCCCCCGCTGTCCCCTTCCTCCCCACCCCACCCTTTACCCCTGCGGACACACCTGCCGGGCATCAGATCAGCCCTACCCCCATGGCATGCCCAGGGTGACCAAGCCCCCCTAGGCCCAGGTCTCCCCGGCCCGGAGAGAGGCAGCCCCCTGACCCCGGCCCCCCAACACAACAGCGGCCTGGCCACTCAGTCCAAAGCCAGCCCCCAACAGCCCGAACTTCCAGCCGCCCCCCGACGTGCCCCCCAGGGAGCAACAGTCCCCGGGCCACCAAGGCCCCGGATCTGGTCAAACACACAGCCTCCCACACAATGACCCACCCGACCACCGACCCAGAGAAACGACCAGGGCCGGTAGACCCCAAGGTCGATACTAGATCTAGAATAGTTTTCTTCAGATACATAAGGCCATGAGGACCATGTGTGCTTTGTTAGTGTCTATATTGATGTCACTTAGGTCACCCAGTAAACAAAGTTTAGGACATGCAGGAATGTTACATCTAACCCATGTTGATAAATAGTATCACCATATTTAGGAACTGTAACTTCCCTGAAGTACCCAGATGTACAGCAGTGGACACAATGCACCAATTCAAGTCCGGTACCAGCATGATGGTGGAGGTGTACCATTATGAACAACACAAGTACTCATGTTCACGATGAAAACCTAAACCAACAGCCCAGTACAGGAGGGAATCACAAATATCCAAAAAGGCCTTGAACAGTAAGCCTGACTATGCTCCATCACATGCACACAAGAATTTCACTGCTTTGCTAAACCTGCAGAGCCCAAAGACGGTGGCTTTATCTGGTTAAACTTCTTTCTCAAACATGAGGTCTAGTGAGGGAAGGAAACGTATTTGGGAGGCTGTGGTGAGAGTTGGTCATGAACAGACGGGAAAATTGTGGAAATGACTGAAATGCTGAATCCAACAATGTTCAACTAATACTCTAAGTCAAGGTTTTTTAGGGGGAAATCCATCTGAGAACAGATGACCTGACAAACAGCTGTAGTACTGATCATGAGTAAAGCTGTGTTATTTTCTCTGAAGGACGTAAACAGCACCAAGCTGGAGTCACGCAGCATAGCAAGTTAAATTAAAACAAGGATGTGTGCAACCAGCCAAAACATGCATCGATGGTGTAACTCTTATGTCATTTTCCACAATGAGTCATTTTAAATGAGCTAATACAGAGGGACTGACCAAGACCAGCAAGCCAGCATTCACATGCAGCCAAACACCTCCTGGGACAGTCAGCGAGTCACTGGAAGGGAAATGAGTCTTTTCTCTAAAAGTACCAGAGTCTCCTCCAAGATCCCTCACAGGATGAATAATCTACTGAACTAGGCCAGTTTCTGTGGAAGTGTGTATGTGTAGCTGGACTTTATAGACATCCCTTGTTCCATGGCCATGGGGTCCCTGGCTGGGCCTCCCTCCACCGTCCTCAGGGTGGAGAGGCCGTCCCGCTGTGGTGGGCTGGGTGGGTTTCATGCACCGTAAGGTAGGGGTCTCTTCCTGGGTGTTCACCTTAACAAAAAACTGGACTGGACTCACAACACAGACCACTGTCCAGGAAGAGTCAGAGCAGGTCTGATGGCGGTCTTTTGGAGTGAAGGGGGACTCCTCTGTGGTGGATAAGCCATCCTGTACGGTGTGGTCTGCTGATCAGCAGCATCCCAGAGAGGGAGGGGAAGAAGCTGGACTAAGTCATCAGGAGGTCCAGCTCTGTCCTGGGCTGGTCTCTGGACTCAGTGCAGGAGTTAGGTGACAAAAGGGCCCTGGTAAACCTGCCCTCCATGCTGGACCATGAGTCCTACCCCTGCAGGACCCCTGTCTGGTCTGGAAAGCAGCATATCGGACAAGGTTAAAAAATGTTGTACAAGTTTGAAATGATAAAACTTATCTTAAAATTTCATTTCAGTCTTAAATTTGGATTAATTTGACATAAATGAATGAAAGATATAATGATGCTATTATAGTGCTGAGGAATGGGGAGGGGAACAAAAAGCTGATGATCAAATGAGAGATTAATAAGACTGATTAAAAGTGGCTCATTACAGGCCAGTTTCTTTTAAAGACGTGAATAAAAGCATGAGCCATGATTGAAAAGCACACATTATTAATGGTATAAACTGTGTTTATCCAGTAAAGCACAATAGAAAAATGAGTTATTCATATTACATAAACATGTAATAAACACACAAATAGAAAAAATACAGAGGATCTCTTCATGTTTCTATGACTAGAAATCAGCAGTAAAAGAGAAACTGGAACCAGTGCAAGGTCGGTGGTTTGCTGGTGACATCTGAAAGGAAACTTAGAAAACCAAAACCAAACGCAGTTCAGTTTAAAGCAGCAACCGTTGAGATGAGTCAGATAACAGCAACGCCTGGAGGGATCTATCTGTGAGGAGCAGAGCTCAGGGCCGGAAACTTCCAGTTTACTGAGCAAACAAACATTTATTTTCTACTGAGGAAAAACTAAGCTTCAAATGTGCATTTTTGTCTTTTCTTGTTTTGCTTGCAGCACGGTTGTGTGAAATCTGCTGACTTTGATCAGCTTTTCACATTTCTGAGCAGGTTTATTCAACAATACGCAGCTGAGACATGAAACCAGTTCAGAAGGATCAGCTGTTGCTACTAGTGTCACTGGGCAGGATCAGCTGGTTTATGACGCAGATAAAATAATTTAACTCGAGTTTAATGTATAGTTGGTAACTAGAAGAAGCTAAAAGACGAAGATCAGAGTCGTGGAGAAAAGTGGTAAACGGCTCCAGCAGCTGAAACATCAGTACTGCATCATGATAGATGAGGTTTTCCCACCGGTATGGGTACGGTTGTTAGAACCTGGTTCTGAAAAACAAATCTCTGGATGCGTTCAAAGACCCAGAGGAAGATGAGGAGGATGCTGACGTACTGAATCCAGGCGAACTTGATGGTTTCCCAGAAGCCTGGACGGTAAGTGGAGGAGGCGGTTAAGGCACAAACGATGGAGAAAACATTGAAGCACAAACGCCTGCATATTTCAGAATATACAGAACACAGAATACGAGCTCCGACCAGCCGAGACACTCGGTTCCAACTAAGACTGAAAACTGTACATCAGCCAGTTCTAAAACTAAACCTGGACCTTTGAGGAATCCAGAGTGTGTAGTCCACGAGGTAACGTGTAGAAGTCTGCACATTTCATGTGTCTAAGAATCGATTTGTGTCTAAGTATCGATCTGTGTCTAAGAATCGATCTGTGTCTAAGTATCGATCTGTGTCTAAGTATCGATCTGTGTCTAAGAATCGATCTGTGTCTAAGTATCGATCTGTGTCTAAGAATCGATCTGTGTCTAAGAATCGATCTGTGTCTAAGTATCGATCTGTGTCTAAGTATCGATCTGTGTCTAAGAATCGATCTGTGTCTAAGTATCGATCTGTGTCTAAGAATCGATCTGTGTCTAAGTATCGATCTGTGTCTAAGAATCGATCTGTGTCTAAGTATCGATCTGTGTCTAAGAATCGATCTGTGTCTAAGTATCGATCTGTGTCTAAGTATCAATCTGTGTCTAAGAATCGATCTGTGTCTAAGTATCGATCTGTGTCTAAGAATCGATCTGTGTCTAAGTATCGATCTGTGTCTAAGAATCAATCTGTGTCTAAGTATCGATCTGTGTCTAAGTATCGATCTGTGTCTAAGAATCGATCTGTGTCTAAGTATCGATCTGTGTCTAAGAATCGATCTGTGTCTAAGTATCGATCTGTGTCTAAGTATCGATCTGTGTCTAAGAATCGATCTGTGTCTAAGTATCGATCTGTGTCTAAGTATCGATCTGTGTCTAAGAATCGATCTGTGTCTAAGTATCGATCTGTGTCTAAGAATCGATCTGTGTCTAAGAATCAATCTGTGTCTAAGTATCGATCTGTGTCTAAGAATCGATCTGTGTCTAAGTATCGATCTGTGTCTAAGAATCGATCTGTGTCTGAGAGTCGACCTGTGTCTAAGTATCGATCTGTGTCTAAGTATCGATCTGTGACTAAGTATCGATCTGTGTCTAAGTATCGATCTGTGTCTAAGAATCGATCTGTGTCTAAGTATCGATCTGTGTCTAAGAATCAATCTGTGTCTAAGTATCGATCTGTGTCTAAGTATCGATCTGTGTCTAAGTATCGATCTGTGTCTAAGAATCGATCTGTGTCTAAGTATCGATCTGTGTCTAAGAATCAATCTGTGTCTAAGAATCGATCTGTGTCTAAGTATCGATCTGTGTCTAAGAATCAATCTGTGTCTAAGTATCGATCTGTGTCTAAGTATCGATCTGTGTCTAAGAATCAATCTGTGTCTAAGTATCGATCTGTGTCTAAGAATCGATCTGTGTCTAAGAATCGATCTGTGTCTAAGTATCGATCTGTGTCTAAGAATCGATCTGTGTCTAAGAATCGATCTGTGTCTAAGTATCGATCTGTGTCTAAGTATCGATCTGTGTCTAAGTATCGATCTGTGTCTAAGAATCGATCTGTGTCTAAGTATCGATCTGTGTCTGAGAGTCGACCTGTGTCTAAGTATCGATCTGTGTCTAAGTATCGATCTGTGACTAAGAATCGACCTGTGTCTAAGTATCGATCTGTGTCTAAGTATCGATCTGTGACTAAGAATCGATCTGTGTCTAAGTATCGATCTGTGTCTAAGAATCGATCTGTGTCTAAGTATCGATCTGTGTCTAAGAATCGATCTGTGTCTAAGTATCGATCTGTGTCTAAGAATCGATCTGTGTCTAAGTATCGATCTGTGTCTAAGTATCGATCTGTGTCTAAGTATCGATCTGTGTCTAAGTATCAAATTTCAGACATGTCTACAAATGAAGGTGTATCGTACCATACTGCATCATAATGCACTGCATGGTACCAGATAGGCCAGATATCAGCCAGAAGTGGTCCTGATACAGGAAGCCTGTCTCATCGCAGTGGGCCACATGTGGTGGTCATGTGACTGAGTTCTAGCAGCTATGCTCATGTAAGACAAACACACCAAACAAATTTGAGTAAATGCAAATGCATATGTCAACACTAGACACCTTGAAGATCATGTTTATGTTTACTTGAAGCAATATTACAACCTGTGAAATACCCTACTTACACCTTATTTTTAATCCTACCCCACCTTTGTATTTTATACATTCCAAGCATTTCATTGCATTATTGACCGTGTCGAAACTGCACATGACAAATAAACAATCTTGAATCTTGAATCTATGTTTATATACTTCACCAGCCTCTCTTTGGAAGGTTTGACCCAGATGCCCTGTCCTCACGGTGGATCCAGCTCTGGTCATTATAGCCATTTAGCTGACGTGGTTAGGCAGTGGCATTTTGCCTGAGGACCCACTGGAAGGTGTTAATATTTGTCCCATGGGGGAATCGAACTCGGGTCTCCAGCATGAGTCGGATGCTCTGCAATGGTCAGGTGACCATTTACTCTAGAAATGTCATACTGCAAAGATTTCATCTGTATGCTTTTAATATCTACTGAAAATGAGTTGAAAAGCAACTATTTTTAAACAGAAATATCTCTGATGGTCGCTGCTGTAACTGTTGGGGTTCCAGTTAGAAAAATTGTGGCTGTAATATTTTTCATTCCTTTTACAGGAGATTTTACTTTCTGCTTTTATCTAACAAACTGTGCTGCTGTGGGTGAAGTAAAATTTCCTTACTGATGCACACATTACTTATCTTCTGAGCTCATGCTTTCTTTTTCAATAGATTCTGAAATTCAAGTCTTCTGTGCGGAACTAAGACCTGACTAAATTATGACCCAAGAACCTGAACTGAAACGTAAAGATGCACTGCCCTGAAATAAAAGTCTGAATGTTGACTGAGGACAAATGTTATATTAAGTTAATAAATTTGTTACGAACAGCAGGAACTGTGGGCATACAGAAGGACTTAAATCTTTTCAATTACTGGTGAAAACCAGTGTTTTAAATCACATGTCACAAGTACTGACATGAATATAAATGATAGATTATTTTAGATGGAAAACGGAGCGAACTCCTTCCCTGTATGTAGTAAAGGATATCTGATGACCTCGACAGGGTAACGGATGTCAAGGTTGAGCTCAAACGGGGAACCGGCAGCTCTTCCCACAGTCCAGACTGGCGTTGGACAGGAAAGTACCGTCGTCACTGGAGCAGGAGAAACATGGAAGTCCACATTATTACCAGAGTAAACATGCTAACATGACACGCCTCTGTCTACTTACAGTTTCTCTCCTGGTAGCTTCTAACTATGTTGTCCAGGTCGTAGGCGCTTGCAAAGGGGCTGGAGTCGTCCACCAGCGACACCTTGTCATCAGTACAGAAACAAATCCATATAAATCTCCCTCTGGTGTGTTTTCAGTACACACTGATGGGTGAACAGATACATAACGTGCTGCATTCATGTATTTATCAGAGTAAGAAGGTCAAACCTCAGCAAACCCCAGTAGCTTAATGAATAAAGTATTATATTAATATTCTGGAAACTTCAATGCTTTCCTTGATCTTAGATCTGAGGGACAATCCCACACCAAGCCTCTGGACTGCAGCCTTTCTTCTCTGCTCCTTATATTTAATAACTTCCTCTCGTTCTACATTTTCCTCCTGATGCGTCGGTAGTTTCTCGTCTGGTTTGGCTCATTTAACTGGTAGAATCCGAGTCTGCGGCAACAAAAGAAGAAGAAGGGAATGATTCCTGCGTCTTCTTACGTTGTAAATGTTGTAGAGTCCGCGGTGAGGCAGAGGCGTCCTCTGTTGCAGCCTCAGGTCTCCGCTGATCAGCAGCTTTGCTCCGGGTACAGGAGAGGAGTGCTGCACCAGAGCCAGACTCTGCATCACTACTGTGGACATTCGCTGGGAAAGAAGAGAAAAAAGGCTCCTCTTTAGTTTCAAATATGGTCCAGGAAGCAAACACACAGGAGGAACAATGAATTACATACAGTTTTCTGGCAACTGAGACCAAACAAAAAGTGACTTATTAACTGAATTATAACCTACAAGCTGCTATGTGACAGGCAGACAGGTGTGTGGTGAGCAGACGGGGGGAGGGTACCTACAAAGAGCTGGTAGCTGAAGGTGAGCAGCAGCTGAACGCTGTAAACCTCCTCATCAGGTTTCAGTGGAAGCTGAAGCTGAAACCTGAAAACATCCAACTTCCCATCCTGGTTCCAGTCTTCCTCTCTCACCTGCGTTGACAGGAAACATCAGCTTCCTTTGCTCTGCAACTGATTTCACTCAAGCCACCTCTAAATGTAGAAGTCTTTTATACTGAGCATGAAAATAAGGCTTATTTATTGTGTAAGAACAGGAAAACTCTCAGAGGCACATCGGACCCAAACAGAGGACACTGATGTACGTTTGAGGTCTTCACTTCCTCCAGAGCAAAAAGGACTTTTTAATGTCTCGTTAGAAATCGATGACCTAGCATTGATTTCTGGGAAATACACATAATTTCTTCTTACAGAGACGGCAGGAATCCGTAGCTTCATCCCAAGCATGTTGTTAAGATGGGCGAAGGTGCTCCAGGCCACAATATCTCCTTGAGTACTGGTCCCAGCCACCAGTAAGACCTGGTACTGGAACCTCACGGCTGGCTGTTCTTCATAAGTGCTTCGTTTTATCCAGAAACCTGAAATAATCATTTAAACTGTGATCACAGTTTACCTGAAGAGGTCGTCTAACAACCTCCTGACACAACTCAGCCTGAGTTTATCTTTCCTTCCCTCATCCAGACGCTACCTTTCCTTCCCTCATCCAGACTCTACCTTTCCTTCCCTCATCCAGACTCTACCTTTCCTTCCCTCATCCAGACGCTACCTTTCCTTCCCTCATCCAGATGCTACCTTTCCTTCCCTCATCCAGACTCTACCTTTCCTTCCCTCATCCAGACTCTACCTTTCCTTCTCTCATCCAGACGCTACCTTTCCTTCCCTCATCCAGATGCTACCTTTCCTTCCCTCATCCAGACTCTACCTTTCCTTCCCTCATCCAGACTCTACCTTTCCTTCTCTCATCCAGACTCTACCTTTCCTTCCCTCATCCAGACTCTACCTCTCCTTCCCTCATCCAGACGCTAACTTTCCTTCCCTCATCCAGATGCTACCTTTCCTTCCCTCATCCAGACTCTACCTTTCCTTCCCTCATCCAGACTCTACCTTTCCTTCTCTCATCCAGACTCTACCTTTCCTTCCCTCATCCAGACTCTACCTTTCCTTCCCTCATCCAGACTCTACCTTTCCTTCCCTCATCCAGATGCTACCTTTCCTTCCCTCATCCAGACTCTACCTCTCCTTCCCTCATTCAGATGCTAACTTTCCTTCCCTCATCCAGATGCTACCTTTCCTTCCCTCATCCAGACTCTACCTTTCCTTCCCTCATCCAGACTCTACCTTTCCTTCCCTCATCCAGACGCTACCTTTCCTTCCCTCATCCAGACGCTACCTTTCCTTCTCTCATCCAGACTCTACCTTTCCCTCCTTCATCCAGACGCTACCTTTCCTTCCCTCATCCAGACTCTACCTTTCCTTCCCTCATCCAGACGCTACCTTTCCCTCCCTCATCCAGACTCTACCTTTCCTTCCCTCATCCAGACTCTACCTTTCCCTCCCTCATCCAGACGCTACCTTTCCCTCCCTCATCCAGACGCTACCTTTCCTTCTCTCATCCAGACTCTACCTTTCCCTCCTTCATCCAGACGCTACCTTTCCTTCCCTCATCCAGACGCTACCTTTCCTTCCCTCATCCAGACTCTACCTTTCCCTCCCTCATCCAGACGCTACCTTTCCCTCCCTCATCCAGACGCTACCTTTCCTTCTCTCATCCAGACTCTACCTTTCCCTCCTTCATCCAGACGCTACCTTTCCTTCCCTCATCCAGACGCTACCTTTCCCTCCCTCATCCAGACTCTACCTTTCCCTCCCTCATCCAGACTCTACCTTTCCCTCCCTCATCCAGACGCTACCTTTCCCTCCCTCATCCAGACGCTAACTTTCCCTCCCTCATCCAGACGCTACCTTTCCCTCCCTCATCCAGACGCTACCTTTCCCTCCCTCATCCAGACGCTAACTTTCCTTCCCTCATCCAGACTCTACCTTTCCCTCCCTCATCCAGACTCTACCTTTCCTTCCCTCATCCAGACGCTACCTTTCCCTCCCTCATCCAGACGCTACCTTTCCCTCCCTCATCCAGACGCTAACTTTCCCTCCCTCATCCAGACGCTAACTTTCCCTCCCTCATCCAGACGCTACCTTTCCCTCCCTCATCCAGACGCTACCTTTCCCTCCCTCATCCAGACTCTACCTTTCCCTCCCTCATCCAGACGCTACCTTTCCCTCCCTCATCCAGACGCTACCTTTCCCTCCCTCATCCAGACGCTACCTTTCCTTCCCTCATCCAGACGCTACCTTTCCCTCCCTCATCCAGACGCTAACTTTCCCTCCCTCATCCAGACGCTAACTTTCCCTCCCTCATCCAGACGCTACCTTTCCCTCCCTCATCCAGACGCTACCTTTCCCTCCCTCATCCAGACGCTAACTTTCCTTCCCTCATCCAGACTCTACCTTTCCCTCCCTCATCCAGACTCTACCTTTCCTTCCCTCATCCAGACGCTACCTTTCCCTCCCTCATCCAGACGCTACCTTTCCCTCCCTCATCCAGACGCTAACTTTCCCTCCCTCATTCAGACGCTAACTTTCCCTTCCTCATCCAGACGCTAACTTTCCCTTCCTCATCCAGACGCTAACTTTCCTTCCCTCATCCAGACTCTACCTTTCCCTCCCTCATCCAGACTCTACCTTTCCTTCCCTCATCCAGACGCTACCTTTCCCTCCCTCATCCAGACGCTACCTTTCCCTCCCTCATCCAGACGCTACCTTTCCCTCCCTCATCCAGACGCTAACTTTCCCTCCCTCATCCAGACGCTAACTTTCCCTCCCTCATCCAGACGCTACCTTTCCTTCCCTCATCCAGACGCTACCTTTCCCTCCCTCATCCAGACGCTACCTTTCCTTCCCTCATCCAGACTCTACCTTTCCTTCCCTCATCCAGACTCTACCTTTCCTTCCCTCATCCAGACTCTACCTTTCCTTCCCTCATCCAGACGCTAACTTTCCTTCCCTCATCCAGACTCTACCTTTCCTTCCCTCATCCAGACGCTACCTTTCCCTCCCTCATCCAGATGCTACCTTTCCCTCCCTCATCCAGATGCTACCTTTCCCTCCCTCATCCAGACTCTACCTTTCCTTCCCTCATCCAGACGCTACCTTTCCTTCCCTCATCCAGACGCTACCTTTCCCTCCCTCATCCAGACGCTACCTTTCCCTCCCTCATCCAGACGCTACCTTTCCCTCCCTCATCCAGACTCTATTCAGTTCAGGGAAAAGATCCCTGATTTTTTAAAGAGAAACTGCTGTCTTACACTTACAACATGCCTACAATCTTAAATGATGTATCTTTATTCACTGATGGCAACAAAAAATAAACAAAACATTTCAAGTTGATTTGGCTTCGTAGGAATAATGACATCTTCTTCCAATAATTTCTGATTTCTTTTATACTTTAAAAATCAACGTCTGAGCTTTTCTTTTTATTAAATAAATTATGTTATTTAGCCTTTCACCGAGTCAGTTATGTTATAAGGAATGTTTCTGGGATATGCTAGCACTGTACCTTGGCTCCTGTAGGCAACTAGCAGAGGTGGGATGTAGGTCAGGCATAAAACCACCACCAGGAACAAGGTGGCCTTTGTACACACGCTGGTTTTGTACCGAATCACCGCCGGGTGAGAGTAAACTTCATAAAAAGCCATAAGTATTGTTATTAGCAGCGTCCCTAAACACCAGCCAGAGTGCTGCTAACGCTAGCATACATGCTAGCCTGTAAAGTGTTGAATAAACACCGATTAACCCTTAGAGGCTAAAATCCAGCTAACTGCTTTAAAACGTCGTTCACTCCCAACCTAACCTCACAGAACAGAATGAAAGAAATTAGCTTGAGCAGCTAGTGAAGTAGCATTTACGGCGCCATGCTAGCTAAGCGTCCCGCGGTTACCATGGCTTCCGATGTAATGGCTCGCGCTCAGGTTGCATTCAGGTGATGTTGGTGAAACGGTCAACGGAAACGTTTAGTTGTGTCGTGTCTGCGTGTGTTGATGTTTAGTTGGTTCTTTCCAGCTATCAAAGCTGCTTTCCTTTTACTGGCCGTGGCTCAGATAAACATCGTCTTTCTATTAAAGTTCTGGGTCGTATTGTGGATGCTTGGCGACTATTTCATGTCATTTGCATGTGTTTGCAGGTATAAAAACGTTGTCTACTGTGAAGAAAGAAAAGAAAAAAATGAGTGTGGTAATTACTCGATAGAGTTAATTTAATATTTTACTATATTATTTAACAGCTACTGTAATTCTGAATGCAAACGTATTAACTAGTTTCCTGCCTTACAGCGTGTGAGCGCGTGCTTTCTCCGGGAACACGTGAAGGCACCCCGGTCTGGCGGTGACGTCACCTCTGAGCTGGACGGACAGCTGAAAGGCGGACTGCTGTTGAAGTTTTGTTTTCGTCGCGTTTGTCTCACGTTTGAACGTTTCGCCGATATTTCCGCTGACTTGGAAGCTCGCGCGTCGCCTCTACGTCACGCCTCAGTGCGGGATCCTGCAAACATGAAATGGATGTTTAAGGAGGACCATTCCCTTGGTAAAGGGGGTTGGATTGTTATGATACAGGAGATGTTCTCATCTCATGCATCTTTCTTTCTGTTTTGCTGCCCCTGCATCGATCTGAGCTAGGTCATCCTCAGAGGCGCAGCATTGCATGCTTCCGTTGCAGCCTGCTGTAAATCCATATGAGCTAACCTTGCATGACTAGCAACCAATGCTGATTTATTCTTCCTGCAGGTTGATGACTGTCAAAATCAAGTTTACCTTTAACATTGCTTATAAATCCAGTTAGCCAGCTGATCTCACCCTGCATGCATATACTTAGTCCGTAAGGCCTGGTTTAAAACCTGTAAACACATTGCTTGTAAAACCAAATACACTAAGCAGATATCAAGACATTTGAGTTAGAAAATCACCAAGAAGAACTGAGTATTCTCAGCCATGGAGGGACCAAATACTGTGAAAATCCTCTTTAATTTGGCAGCAGTAGTAGTAACATGTTCAGTCTTAACGTCCTGGCTTTGTTACATAACCTGAAAGATGCTACTGAGCACTTGGTAGAATATTGAGTGTAGTTTTGAGTGTTGATCTCTGTAACTGTAAGATGCAAAAATACTATATACAGGAAATACTATATCCTCCTCCTGGATGAAACATGCTTTTGGTGCTCTGTAGTGGAGATTTCTCCCATTATCTCCAGTTATATATTCTCATCAGGTAGCCTCAAAGCTCCTTTTTAAAGAAACACCTGCAAAAGTAGGCCTATTATCTGGGCTAATGAGAGTCTGCACCTAAAAGGATCCACACAAGCCATCACCCTTCCTCCCGGGCCTCTGCTCATTGTCTGCCTGCTGCATGAAGTCCTGTCAGAGATTATTGCACCAAGATGATTTTATGTGTAGGATCACTTAATAAAGGCTTCTTAGATGGTTTATAATGTGGCTATTATTCACTTCTAAAATAAGCTTTCTAACTCATAGTTTAGTTCATTTGATCTGTGGAGGGGGCTTGTGTTGTTCTTTGTCGTGCTCGTGGAGCTCTGTATTGACCCAGGCTTGGCTGTAAGGCCGGACTGGAGAAATCCCAGGAGGTCTCACTCGTCCTTTTAATCTCTGACTTCCTGTTTCTTTGGCTTCTCTCCTTCAGAGCACCGATGTGTGGAGTCAGCCAAAATACGCAACAAATACCCCGACAGAGTACCGGTGAGTTGTTGGAAAGAGGGATGTTTCTGGGTGACAGGAGGTGGTTAAATCAGGAATCACCAACATTTTCTCACCCAAACTCATTTCCAGCTGAGTAAATGTAAACAAATCTGATCATATCAGCAATATCACAAATGTCAGTGTGCTTTACCAGATAGTTCCATGTCACTGAGGGCAGAACACAAATAAAAAACCAGGAAGTTTATATGTTACATGTACATTATGAGTTACTGAGATTTCATTCCCCGAGAGGAATGCATGCAGGAAACTTTCCACTTCGCTTCACTTTTTCTCAGTTAAATGTTTTTGATGATCTGTCCCCTGGTTTTCTCTGAGCTGATACCAGGTTTTCTGGTCTGATGAACACATCCCGCCCGTCTTTACCAGCACTTTTATTCTTTGGGACTCGACTTAAAGCTCATGAGAAAATGGACAGAGATTTACTGTAGATCAAATTTAAATGCAGAGCTTGGCTCTGATGTTTCACCCTTTCATCTCCGTCTGCAGAAAGCCAGGAAGCGGGTCTCCATTCACTAACATTTCTATCCCAAACAGAAACTGGAAAGAGGAAAGTAGAAAACCAAGTTATTTTTAACAATGTTTTGTGTCACTGTCACTAACCCACTGAGACGCTGCCATACAGTGAGACGCTGCCATAAAGTGAGACGCTGCCATACAGTGAGACGCTGCCATAAAGTGAGACGCTGCCATAAAGAGAGACGCTGCCATAAAGAGAGACGCTGCCATAAAGTGAGACGCTGCCATAAAGTGAGACTCTGCCATAAAGAGAGACTCTGCCATAAAGTGAGACTCTGCCATAAAGAGAGACGCTGCCATAAAGAGAGACGCTGCCATAAAGTGAGACGCTGCCATAAAGAGAGACGCTGCCATACAGTGAGACGCTGCCATAAAGAGAGACGCTGCCATAAAGTGAGACTCTGCCATAAAGAGAGATGCTGCCATAAAGTGAGACGCTGCCATAAAGAGAGACGCTGCCATACAGTGAGACGCTGCCATAAAGTGAGACACTGCCATAAAGTGAGACTCTGCCATAAAGAGAGATGCTGCCATAAAGTGAGACTCTGCCATAAAGAGAGACGCTGCCATAAAGAGAGACGCTGCCAGAAAAAGGCTCAGAATAAGTCTGACTGACTCGAAGAAAAAGGGGGAAATGCTAGCACGCTAACTACCAACGTGCAAACTCCTGAAGCCGTGGGGATTTTAGAGGCAATTATAGCCTTGAAAAATGACTTTGGCCTCAAAGTTAATGGAGTCCTGACTGCAATAAATGAGATCAAGTCGGACTTTAAGGACTTTACAGGGAGACTGGAACAAGCAGAGGACCGCATTGGTGACATAGAGGATGATATTGCTGGTGAGAAAACCAAAATCGCGATACTGAAGAAGAAGGTGTCTGAACTCACCTCTAAGGTGGATGACCTGGAAAACAGGAGCCATCGCTCAAATCTCAGACTGCTGAATCTCCTGGAGAAAGTTGAAAAGGGCAATGCAGCCGCTGTTCTGGAAAAATGGCTACCCGACGTCCTGGAACCCGACATCTTTCCTGCCCCGCTGGTTATCGAGACAGGACATAGACTACCAGGTACGCCACAATCCCCTGCTCCACATGTCATGATAATGAAGTTTTTAAACTTGCACGACAAGATCCGAATCATGCACGCGGCTTGAAAGAAGGCCAAGATTATGAAGGCCATCTTGTCATGTTTTTTCAAGATATCCACTGAGCTGCACAAGAAGAGAAAATGCTTCAATGTTGTGAATAAACCAAGATGGCGCCGCAAACGGATGCCCTGGTGCTTAGGTGCGCATTGTTTTGTCTGTTTTTGTGCGTTAACTGTGTGTCTGGACATTCTTCTGGGTACTTTTACACCAGAGAAGAGCTTTTGAACATTAGGACAACAACACCAGTGGATCTATTTCCAGTTTTTGTCGTATCGGCGGCAGATTTAATACAGACCTTGATCCGGAGAGTGAGACGTCGTAAGAGAGGGAAGCGAGCTGGTGTGCTCGTGCGACTACGGCGACGTGGATTACGCACGCCCTTACCTGGAATTTTCCTGTCCAACGTGCGCTCACTTAGGAATAAAATAGACGAACTAGCACTGATGAGGAGCACGAACAGAGACTTTTATTTATCCTGTGTTTTGTGCTTTACGGAGACGTGGCTGTGTGAGGAGGTCCCGGACTGCGCGTTACAGCTGGAGGGATTCCATCTCCTCCGCGCAGACAGACAAGCAGCTCTCTCCGGCAAGGCAACAGGTGGAGGTGTCTGCTTCTACATCAACAGTGGCTGGTGTACGGACATGACAGTGATCGCTCAGCACTGTTCTCCCTCTCTGGAATATTTTTTCATTCACTGTAAACCGTTTTACTCTCCGCGGGAGTTTGCCTCATTCATACTGGCCGCTGTTTACATCGTGCCAGACGCGGACGTGCACGTAGCTCAGTGTGCACTTGCGGACCAGATACTGTGCATGGAGCGGACATACCCGGACTCTCTCATCATTGTTCTTGGGGACTTTAATAAAGCCAACTTGAGCCAAGAACTTCCCAAATATAAGCAGTACATTAAATGCCCGACCAGAGAGGAGAACACATTGGACCACTGTTACAGCACGATCAGCGGAGCTTATCACGCAGTGCCCCGCGCTGCACTCGGTCTTTCTGATCACGAAATGATCCACCTGATCCCCGCGTACAGGCAGAGGCTGAAACTCTCCAAACCGGTGGTGAGGACAATAAAACAGTGGACCAGCGAGGCTGTGGAGGAGCTCCGCACGTGTTTGGAGACTACAGACTGGGACTCAATGAGGGCTGCCACGGACAGTTTGGATGAGTATACGGACACTGTGACCTCATATATCCACTTCTGCGAGGACAGCATTATACCATCACGCACCAGGGTGAGTTTCAACAATGACAAACCCTGGTTTACTCCTAAACTCAAACAGCTGTGGCTAGAAAAGAGGGAGGCCTTCAGGAGTGGGAACAAAGACTGCTACAAAGAGGCTAAATACAGGTTTAGCAGGGAAGTGGACACTGTTAGATCACAGCACTCTGAGAATATGCGACAGGAAATCTCAGAGAACGACCCGGCCTCAGCGTGGAGAAGACTTAGGCAAATGACCAACTACAAGCCCAAAACCCCCCACTCCACTGACGACCTGCGAACAGCCAACCTCTTAAATGGATTCTACTGTCGCTTTGATGTACCATCAGGCAGCCCTCACACCTCCACCAGCCCCAGTCCCAACAACAACAAAGACTCTTACCCCCCCTCCTACCCCGCCTCAGAGGAGAATGCATCATCAAGGACTTCCACAACGCCCCCCTCCTTCCCCACCCCCACAACCTTTTCCATTGGGGAAGAGCAGGTGAAGAAGCAGTTCGAACGTGTGAACCCCCGGAAAGCCCCCGGCCCAGACGGTGTCTCTCCAGCCACCTTGAGACACTGTGCAAACGAGCTGGCCCCAGTGTTTACGGACATTTTCAGTGCCTCACTGGAGGCGTGTCACGTGCCGGACTGCTTCAAAAATTCCACTATAGTTCCTGTCCCCAAGAAGCCAAGGATCACTGGACTTAATGACTACAGACCTGTGGCACTGACCTCTGTGGTCATGAAGTCATTTGAGCGCCTGGTTCTGTCCCACCTCAAATCCCTCACGGCCCCCCTCCTGGATCCCCTGCAGTTCGCCTACAGAGCCAACAGGTCTGTAGACGACGCCATCAACATAGCCCTGCACTTCATCCTGCAGCATCTGGACTCACCGGGAACCTACGCCAGGATCCTGTTCGCGGACTTCAGCTCTGCCTTCAATACCATCCTCCCAGACCTCCTCCAAAACAAGCTGTCCCAGATGAACGTGCCTGATCCCATCTGCAGGTGGATCACTGACTTCCTGACGGACAGGAGGCAGCACGTGAGGCTGGGGAAGAACATCTCGGCCTCCCGGACCATCAGCACTGGCACCCCCCAAGGCTGTGTACTTTCTCCTATGCTCTTCTCCCTGTACACCAACTGCTGCACCTCGAGCCACCAGTCTGTCAAACTTATTAAGTTTGCGGACGACACCACCGTTATTGGACTCATCTCTGACGGGGATGAGTCTGCCTACAGGATGGAGGTTGAACGTCTGGTGTCCTGGTGCAGCCACAACAACCTGGAGCTGAACGCCCAGAAGACAGTGGAGATTATTGTGAACTTTAGGACGCACACAGCCCCACTCCCCTCCATCATCCTGACTGACATCCCCATCACCACTGTGGACTCATTCCGCTTCCTGGGTACCACCATCACCCAGGACCTCAAGTGGGAGCCCACCATCACCTCTGTCATCAAGAAGGCCCAGCAGAGGATGTACTTCCTGAGGCAGTTGAAGAAATTCAACCTGCCAACAAAGACAATGGTGCAGTTCTACACAGCCATCATCGAGTCCATCCTCACTTCTTCCATCACCGTGTGGTACGCTGGAGCCACCACCAGGGACGAACAGAGGCTACAGCGTACTGTGCGCTCTGCTGAGAAGGTGATCGGCTGTACTCTCCCATCTCTCCAGAACCTGTACGCCTCCAGGACACTGGGCCGTGCGGGCCGGATCGCAGCCGACCCTTCTCATCCTGGTCATGGACTTTTTGAGCCACTCCCCTCAGGCAGGAGGCTACGGTCCATCCGGACCAGAACCTCTCGCCACAAGAAGAGTTTCTACCCTTCTGCTGTTGGACTCATGAACAAGAACTCTAGGCCATAAACGCTCTGTCTCAGTCACAGGACCTGTGCTTCATGCAAAAAGAGACAAACATACCAAAGCTACTTTACTGTCACTTTAGCATACTTTCTGGATTATGCTCTAATTCCATACCCATCCTGTATATTTTGTAATTTTGTGTTAAAGTGTAGAGACTTTATTTTGTTTTAAAATTTTTATTTTATATTTATTGCATGCTTAAACTTATAACTTATATTGTTTTTATGTCTGCACCAAGTACCGCAGCATTTTCCTAATGATGTGAACCTGTTCACTCATATGGCAATAAAAAACCTTTCTGATTCTGATTCTGATTCTGAAATGATGGTGAAGATTGACTACGGCATCATTTATCCTGCCAAACTCAGACTGTTTCACGAAGGGAAACCTCGCGTTTGCTGATCCTGCAGGTGTGGAGTCGTTTATCAGAGGACTGAAAACCTAGCAGGCTGACCACACCTAGCTGGATCACAGCGGGATGACCACTGTCAGTGGCTGAACTCTAACGGCAGCAGACGGCGAACATTCAACTAGATGTGTGTTTTTCTTCTGTTAAGGAAGGTCCTGTCTGTTTCATGCATGAGGCGGTAATGTTTTCCAGAGCTGCACCTGATTAACAATATTTGCTGACGTGGTTTTAATCTCACCGGCCAGACAATTACACATATTACACATATTTTGAAACCTAATAAGTCCCCTACCGATTGCACATCGTATAGACCCATTTCACAGCACATATGCTAAGATTATCACTAAAGTAAAGGCTAGAAGACTGGAATCGGCTCTTCCAACTAGGATCAATCCAGATCAGAATGGCTTTGTGAAAACCCGGCAGGCCTTCCATAATGTCAGACGGGTGCTGAATTTGATGCGTGTGAGGGAGGGAACCCCTGACACTGCCGTCCTTTCTTTAGATGCTGAAAAAGTATTCGACAGAGTGGAGTGGGGATATTTATTTGATGTGATATCTCGTTTTGGCTTCAGCATTTATTGTAGAAAATGGATTGAGACACTTTATTCTGACCCAATGGCAAAGGTCTCCACCAACTATTTAATATCATCTCCTTTTAAACTTACAAGAGGTACTCGTCAGGGATGCCCTCTCTCGCCAGTGTTATTCGTTCTGGTAATGGAACCGTTTGCGATAGCGATGAGGTCACACCCCTTAATTTCAGGTATAAAAGTACCAGACACCAAACATCGCATTGTAATGTATGCTGATGACACTCTTTTACTTTTAACTGATCTTAATAACTCAGGTCTTAACCTAACTAACTTAACTGACACATTTGGGGAATTTTCAGGCTTTAAAGTAAACAACATTAAACCTTCTATCATGTTTTTGAATAAGTGGGAATATATAAATCCAACGATAAAGCACCCTTTCACCAACACAGTAAATGGATTTAGATGTCTTGGTATCACCATTACCCCAACCATTATAAATAAATAAAATAAATAAAGTTATTATTATTATAAAAAATTTTGAATCCCGTAACGATGACTTCCACAGTAACTGAATCCACGAATAGTTGGTCATCAATGCCAATCTCTCTATGAGGACATATAAATATAATTAAGATGAATATATTACCAAAGTGACAACATCAAGAGGAGCCAGATGAGGTGGCTCAGGCATCTGGTTAGGATGCTTCCTGGACGTCTCCCTGGTGAGGTGTTCCAGGCACGTCCCACCGGAAAGAGGCCCCGAGGACACGCTGGACGGACTACATCTCTCAGCTGGCCTGGGAACGCCTCAGGATCCCTCCGGATGAGCTGATGAATGTGGCTGGGGAGAGGGAAGTCTGGGTTTCCCTGCTTAGGCAGCTGCCCCCACAACCTGACTCCGAATAAGCGGAAGAAAATGGATGTATGGATATTACCAAAGTTTACCCCACCACCACAGTTTCTCCCCAAAATGAAGCAACAATTTACAAAGTTTATTTAATAGAAGGTCCAGGTTGAGACTGTCCCTTCTTTACCTGCCATATGAGAGAGGAGGATTACAGTTACCCAGTTTACAATGGTACTTCTGGCTGCTCAAACTACAGCTGCAATGTTCTGCTTTATGCCTGAACCTTACTTACCATGGGTACAAGTTGAAAATATTTGCACTAAAGGCCTGCGGCTTATTTATACTCTGCATCTGTCAAAAAATTGAAGCAACTTACTGATAATCCTTTTGTGAGAAACACAATTAATGTCTGGTACAAAGTCCAATCAGACCTCAGTGAAACTACTTTGTTTTCTTGCTTCTCACCAACGTGGAGGAATGATCACTTCTCTCCAGGTAGAAAAGACCAAGGTTTCAAAATGTGGGCAACCAAGGGCCTCTGTAAAGTTCTGGATTTATATACAGAACGCAACCTGGTTTCATTTGAAGAACTTAGAAATGAATATGATATACCTCAGACACATTTAAATATTTACAGTTAAGGAGTTTTGTTCATGCACAACCGCCTTTGTCCATATTGGAAAACTTAGCAGTTAATAATTGTAAGGACCAAATATCTTTACATGCTGGTAAAAAATCACAAAGACTGAGAATAAGAAAATTTAATGGGTAAATGACTTTCAAAGAGATATCTCTGAGAAGGACTGGAGAGAGGTGTGCTCAAAAGCTCAACTAACAATAAACACCGTCTCAGACTGATTCAGTATAACCGGATTATAAGAACTTATATTACTCCGGATAGACTGAATAAGATGAACCCAAATATTGCTCATATCTGCATGTCAAAAAGGGCACCTTGTTTCATCGTTTACGGGGCTGTCCTGAGATACGAAAGTTCTGGAAAGACGTAATAAAATACATTTCTCAGATGACCTTGGATCCAGTACCCGACTTTGTATTTTTAATCTGAACCCAAAGGACTGTATGCTAAACAGCAAAAAGAAGAAAATTACGGACTTACGTTTAGTTCAAGCTCGACGCTTGATCCCTCTTTGCTGGAAAAACGTCAAGAGTCCTTCGACTGGCCGCCGGCAGCCTTGTCCTTGAAAAGTTAACATACAAGATAAAAAAGAAACCAGCTGAATTTAAAGACTGGAATCCCTTTCTTTCTTTCCTAAAGAACTGCGAAGTTGAAGAAGCACTGTTACCCTGAAAATGAGATGTCCCAAACTGTTGATGCCTTAATAACGTGATGTTAAGCTGTGTATGATAACTACTGTCCTTACTGGGTTTTTTTCTCTTTAGGGTGGGGGGAGCGGATTTCTTTATAGTTTGACTGTTATATGCTTTAATATATTACATTTTTGTATTCTTGTAAATTGTTAAACTCAATAAATACATGTTTATAAAAAAAATAAAAAAAACAGAATAAACCTAAACTCCAGAGAGCCCAAAGAAAACAGAGAAACACACCAAATAAAGAGAAACGTGACAGGAAGTGGAGTCATGGAGTCACAATGCAGACATTAGACAGCAGCTCACACCTAATCAGGCTGTATAAACAATAAAATCCAGAAGAAACGCTCATAAAACAGTGAGGCTGCTTATTACAGCGCTGTTGACACAATTATGACCACGCGGTGTTAAACATGTCCTCCAGGTGATCGTGGAGAAGGTCTCCGGCTCTCAGATAGTGGACATTGATAAGAGGAAGTACCTGGTGCCCTCTGACATCACCGTGGCGCAGTTCATGTGGATCATCAGGAAACGCATCCAGCTGCCTTCAGAGAAAGCCATCTTCCTCTTCGTCGACAAAACTGTCCCTCAGTCCAGGTGAGAGCAGCCCTTCCCCCACCGGTTACCTGTCTAACAGGTGAAATGTGATCTGGATCATCAGAGAAATTCCAGCATCTGCACCGTTTAATGTCCCATATAGTTCATTTAAACATCAAGCACCACAAAGATGCCACATAAACAATCGAAGCTACAGTCAGGCCTCAGCATCATGTGCACATTTACCTGCAGAGTGCACGTGACGCAGGACTGAAGGCACATTTAACAATCAATCAATCAAACTTTATTTATAAATCACCTTTCATGCTGAAGACAACTCAAAGTGCTTTACATGAAAAAAAGTGATTTCTGCAAACTACAAATAAAACGCCTTCACACACATCAAAGTAGATTACATAACAAAAAAAAATAAAAAACAAAAAAACTCAGTCTTTCATACAGTTGCACACACACACACGTGCACACACATAAAGCAGCACCCCTGCCCCCGCTGTTGTAATTCAAACACATACAAAGCTGGAGATAAACAGGAAATTAGTAATTATAGACCTATCAGTATACTTCCTGTTCTTTAAAATGCCATTTAAAGGTGGTTGCAGAGCGATTGGTAGAAAACCTTGAATCTGCACACCTGCTGCATCCTATGAAATTTGGCTTTAGGAAAAATCCTTCAACTGAATCAGCAGGCTGTCATTTTATTGAAAAAACTGAACAGAATCTGGATAAAGGGGAGGTGGTAGGGGTAATTTTTTTAGATTTATGTAAAGCCTTTGAAGCAGTCAATCATTCAATCTTTGTTTTAAAACTCACAAAATATCAACCCACCATGGATACCATGAACTGGATAAATCATATTCATCGGGTAAATGATACAGTACCTCTAATAAGGGATTGCACCATGGGAGAACCGCAAGGTTCTATTTTAGCTCCACTATATTAATGATCTCCCGGTAATGTGTGATGGGGATCTAGACAGTTATATGCTGATGACACGATTATTTATACGCGTGGGGAGGATGCTGAACAAGTGGCTGATAGACTATCAGCTGTAATGCCTCAATCTATCGTGCCTCACTTTAAATGTGGAAAACAGCTACTGTGTATTTTACAAACTTAAACCTATGGACAGTTAATGGAGCAAATATAAAAACTGTAACAGAGTTTAAGTATCGGGGCATTATATTACACCCAACACTTTAAAAAGCACATAAAACACATGAGCCGCACTCTGAAATACAATCTTACTCATTTCAGATGTAAGAGAAATTCAGTTACACCAAACGGAGCAAAAATTGTTATGAATGCGATGATTTTGTCCCACTTTCTTTGTTGTATCTTGAGCTGGTCATAAGCAAGTAGCACAATTCTGAAACCCCTTGAATCTCTATAAACAAGCCCAGTGTTTGCGGCTAACTGTCCCAGGGTTGCTCAGGGACAGGGTGTAAATGTTCCACCACGGCTAAAGAAAGCCGCCTTGCCCTCAGAGTTATGTTTTTTCAGATATTATAAATGTAGATTTTATTGTCTGAATGGATCCATATTAACAAAAAGTCTATATTTGTGCACATTTGCACATGCACATGGCAGGGCGGGGTCATGCATGTGGCAGGGCGGGGTCATGCACGTGGCAGGGCGGGGTCATGCACATGGCAGGGCGGGGTCATGCACGTGGCAGGGCGGGGTCATGCACATGGCAGGGCGGGGTCATGCACGTGGCAGGGCGGGGTCATGCACATGGCAGGGCGGGGTCATGCACGTGGCGGTGTTGTGTCTCTAAATGCCAAACGTAAACATTTTCCTACTTTCTCAGCACCTTGATCAGCTGTTTATTAAGTAAGTCTGATAAAAAGAGCGGTGGGAGAGAAAAGTGGAGGCCGAGCAGCAGCGAAGCTGAGGATGACTTTCTGTCCTCCAGAGACCCTGTCCTCCAGAGACCCTGTCCTCCAGAGACCCTGTACTGCAGGTTTTTGATGTTTCCTGCTGTAGAACTTCTGAATGAGATTAATGGTTTGACATTTTTGGACAGAACTTTAGTTGAGGAGAGACATTTCATTGAATGAACGTGTGTTGGAACAGAAAACATCTAAAACCAGCAGGACTGCGGTCCTCCAGGACCGGAGCTGGACCCTCTGGAATTTAGATAAACCCAGAAAGACTCGCGGGTTAGATGCGATTGGAGCATTTTGTTTCTGAATACTTGTGTGGAGGTTTAAGCCGAGTCCTCCCCCCAATGAAAGAGATTATTCTCTGACGTGCTTCATGTGCTAACAGTCGTGCTCCTGCTTTGTGTTGCAGTCTGACGATGGGCCAGCTGTATGACAAAGAGAAAGATGAGGACGGCTTCCTGTACGTGGCCTACAGCGGAGAAAACACGTTTGGTTTCAGAGCCTTTTATACAGCACAAGCTTAACCCACCACGGTGCTTCAGACATCGGCCTTTACCTGAGTTACTTCAGTAATGCAGCTACACCTTTGGCACCGTCAGTTTTTGATAGTGAAAACAAGTCATTTATGTTTAAAATGAGAAACACTGTTTTTTGCCATTTAAGCTGTAAAGTTCGTCTTTTTGCCATTTTTTCTGTTTTTAGGTCCGTTATGGAGCAGGATGTGAAACACTGCCATAAAACCTGATTAACAATCACAACACATAACAGGTACACCAGACATGATCTTCCCCATTAAAAAAGATGTTAACAAAACCAAATTAGAATAAACAAAGACCCAAATCAGTCCACCAAAGGCTTTTTCAAAGCCATCACAAAACGGGTCGACCTGGAACACAGTTCAGCCCAAGTCCCGAGACTTCGGATCCAAGCTGCCTGATTGGCTGTCAGCAGCTTCAACAGTGGAGCTCCAGGCGGACGTCAGGACGATTGGGCCAATCACAGGCGGGTGATGACCAGCCAGCTAAAGGCAGACAGGTGATGGCAAAGCCAGGTACATGCTGAGGAAATCCAGACAGCCAGACAATCAATCACCTGGTTGCAACCAAACACAGCAATTTTACATTCACAAAGGCCAAGGCCCGGCCGTAATAGCATGAGAATAAAAAGAAAAATAAAACATAAAAAACTTTTTTCCACCCATGTGTGTTCAGCCAATCAGAATCATTGAATCACATCATGTGTTAAATCCTCAGTGTGTAAGCTGCTCTGTGATTGGCTCTAAAATCGAGTCCAATATGAGAGAAGCTGTGAGAATAAGAAAGAAGGAACATCACCTGGTTAGATCAGGTCAGGACCGGGGACCAGCTCCAGTCCCGGGACCAGCTCCAGTCCCGGGACCAGCTCCAGTCCCGGGACCAGCTCCGTAGGAAGGTGATGTAACTACTGTACGTATCTCTCCTGTAAGCAGAGGAGGTTCATCATTGATCTTCTTGTGGAAGCGTAGTGAAGCTGATCTTCAAGCCACTTAAAGGACCTGAACTTTTATCTGTTTGTTCTTTTGAGTGTTTTGTTTACTTTTTTTTATTTTAGCATGAATTTGTCTCACTTCTTGTTCACATCTTGTTGTTTGACTTGTATGAAATCTTAATAAAGTTTGATAGATTCAAACTGCCATTTAGTTGCTATGCTTCCTTTTCTTTTAGAATATGTTTATGACCTGAGTAATAAAAATAATAAATAAAAAGCTTTTTATCTGTATTTTCCTTTGTGATTTGAATGCAAATGAATAAGTTAAGAAAGGTTATTAATGGGTGAAGATGTGCTGCTGCTATAAATGTTGGATTCTCAGTGAAAATTTCAGCGATGAACCAGTGAACTCTGGAGGTAAAAATCATGACACTCAATCTGAATCCAGCCTGTAATGAAAGACATGCTCAATGAAGGGAAACCTTCACAACTTTTAGCCCCTCAGTTTTTATTGGTGGAGATGGAACGCTTAGCTCGGCCCGGAGAGACACCGGAACAGGAAATATACCACATTAATAAAGAGGAATTATCCTTCAAAGAGCTAAAACCATACAACACTTCCTCTAGACCTCTGCAGGCTCATCCTGGTTAAGAACTGCGACGCGTCGTCCGCCATCAGCTCAGAAGGAATCTGCTGAAAAGCTGAGATTCAACATGCTGACCTGCAGTCTGGCCTCTAACGACGAGACCGTTGTGCAGAATTACGAAGCTTCAGCTCTTTCTTTGTCTCGGAGGATTCCAACCTCAGGCTGTGGTATGCAGCGCTTCACAAAACAAGGAGAAAAAGGACTAATCACAGTTTTTCCACAAAATGTAAATATGATTGTTTCTTTTATTTCCAATAATAAACTAAACTTTTTTTGTTAAAGAATTTTTTTCTACTCAGCTTGACATCAGAGTGATGAGAAACTTCTAGAAGATGTTATAACAATACAAGATTGTATGGTTGAGTTCCTCTATGAGATCAGGGTTTAAATAAGGATTTCTATGGATAAATGATGTAAAACACACGGAGTGAAGATGAAAGTTTTTCAGCTGGTAATCCACGTTCCAGCATGAAGCAGAGAACCCGGTCAGGCGGCTTACAGCAGGACTCTGGATGGAAACGAACAGGCAGGTTGTTTTCAGGGCTGGAACTCGACCAGGCAGCTGCACTGAGAAAATAAAGCCTTTATCTTCAGACATCCAGACGGTCATCAGCCTCTCTGAGCAGCAGGACGTCGCAGGGTTTCCCACTGTGATAAGCAGGGGCATCCTGAGCTACAGTCCAGCTGACCCAACAGGCGAGAAGACATAAAGGACGCCTGGAAATGAGAGCAGCCATGTTTATTACACCATGAGCATCACTGGCTGTATTTCTCCATCTCTCTGAGACGCTTTCTGGGTTTATAACGGGACCTTTCTCAGTCACATTCTGGGAGAAAGACGATCCCTTCTGGGCAGCAGCCGATTGAACACGTGACCTCCAGCTTTCTGCTGCAACAAAGCCAGTTCTTCATGAAGCCTGATGAGGACATTCCCGTTGCAGGGTCAGTTTTCAGTGAAAGAGGAGGAGGTTTCTGTTACTGCGAGGCCAGAGAGGGAAGGCCTGACTATGCAGCTGCTGCCAGGCCTGCTGGTACGACTGGGATGCCTGCTTGTAGTCCCAGTAGGTGTGGAGCTCCGGTGTCCTGAACACACATAAATTAACACATTATACTCCTTGTGTTTGCATTTAAAATCCTGGTAATTAAAGCCATTAATCCCCTAAAAAACTAACACATTCCTCAAAGTCTTTAACAATAAATTAGTTAATATTAGAACTAGATTGGGTATGATTCAAGAGTTTTTCCAACCAGTAGCTGTTGCAACATGGACTCAGCTGCCAAGACTGGAACTAATTCAGCTCTGTCTTTAAATCACAAGAAGTTGTTCAACAAGGTCACATGCAATTCAAGCATCAGGATGATCATTTGTTCACCAATTAACATGGGTGAGTGGACGGGCAGCCTCATCTACCAAAGCTGTAATTATGTTGACCAATCAGGTTGCTGCATGAGCAACATGTCAACACAGCAGAAAGTCGTCATGGTACAGAAAGTAAAAACCACCATCACTGCACACACACGCACCTCCTTCCTTTTCATGGGAATGTAGCGATGCCTGCAGAAATGAACCATTTCTCACACTCACACACACACGGTTTCCTGTCTTCAAATGCACCATTCACTTGGGTTGCAGCAGGTAGCAGCAGGTAGCAGCAAGTAGCAGCAGGTAGCAGTAGGTAGCAGCAGGTAGCAGCAGGTTGCAGCAGGTAGCAGCAAGTAGCAGCAGGTAGCAGCAAGTAGCAGCAGGTAGCAGTAGGTAGCAGCAGGTAGCAGCAGGTTGCAGTAGGTAGCAGCAGGATGCAGTAGGTTGCAGCAGGTAGCAGTAGGTAGCAGCAGGTTGCAGCAGGTTGCAGTAGGTAGCAGCAGGATGCAGTAGGTTGCAGCAGGTAGCAGTAGGTAGCAGCAGGTTGTAGCAAGTAGCAGCAGGTTGCAGTAGGTAGCAGCAGGATGCAGTAGGTAGCAGCAGGTAGCAGCAGGTAGCAGCAGGTAGCAGCAGGTTGCAGTAGGTAGCAGCAGGATGCAGCAGGTAGCAGCAGGTAGCAGCAGGTTGCAGTAGGTAGCAGCAGGATGCAGTAGGTTGCAGCAAGTAGCAGCAGGTTGCAGCAGTTAGCAGCAAGTAGCAGCAGGTTGCAGCAGGTAGCAGCAGATTGCAGCAGTTAGCAGCAAGTAGCAGCAGGTAGCAGCAGGTTGCAGCAGGTTGCAGTAGGTAGCAGCAGGATGCAGTAGGTTGCAGCAGGTAGCAGGAGGTAGCAGTAGGTAGCAGCAGGTAGCAGCAGGTTGCAGTAGGTTGCAGCAGGTAGCAGTAGGTTGCAGCAGGTAGCAGCAAGTTGTAGCAGGTAGCAGCAGGTTGCAGCAGGTAGCAGCAGGTTGCAGTAGGTTGCAGCAGGTAGCAGTAGGTAGCAGCAGGTTGCAGCAGGTAGCAGCAGGTTGCAGTAGGTTGCAGCAGGTAGCAGCAGGTTGCAGTAGGTTGCAGCAGGTAGCAGCAGGTAGCAGTAGGTAGCAGCAGGTTGCAGCAGGTAGCAGCAGGTTGCAGTAGGTTGCAGCAGGTAGCAGCAGGTAGCAGCAGGTTGCAGTAGGTTGCAGCAGGTAGCAGCAGGTAGCAGTAGGTAGCAGCAGGTTGCAGCAGGTTGCAGTAGGTTGCAGCAGGTAGCAGTAGGTAGCAGCAGGTAGCAGCAGGTAGCAGCAGGTTGCAGTAGGTTGCAGCAGGTAGCAGTAGGTAGCAGCAGGTTGCAGTAGGTAGCAGCAGGTTGCAGCAGGTTGCAGTAGGTTGCAGCAGGTAGCAGTAGGTAGCAGCAGGATGCAGTAGGTTGCAGCAGGTAGCAGTAGGTAGCAGCAGGTTGTAGCAAGTAGCAGCAGGTTGCAGTAGGTAGCAGCAGGATGCAGTAGGTAGCAGCAGGTTGCAGTAGGTAGCAGCAGGATGCAGTAGGTTGCAGCAGGTAGCAGTAGGTAGCAGCAGGTTGCAGCAAGTAGCAGCAGGTTGCAGCAGTTAGCAGCAAGTAGCAGCAGGTTGCAGCAGGTAGCAGCAGATTGCAGCAGTTAGCAGCAAGTAGCAGCAGGTTGCAGCAGGTAGCAGGAGGTAGCAGTAGGTAGCAGCAGGTTGCAGCAGGTTGCAGTAGGTAGCAGCAGGTAGCAGCAGGTTGCAGCAGGTAGCAGTAGGTAGCAGCAGGTTGCAGCAGGTAGCAGCAGGTTGCAGCAGGTAGCAGTAGGTTGCAGCAGGTAGCAGCAGGTAGCAGCAAGTTGTAGCAGGTAGCAGCAGGTTGCAGTATGTTGCAGCAGGTAGCAGTAGGTAGCAGCAGGTTGCAGCAGGTAGCAGCAGGTTGCAGTAGGTTGCAGCAGGTAGCAGTAGGTAGCAGCAGGTTGCAGCAGGTAGCAGCAGGTTGCAGTAGGTTGCAGCAGGTTGCAGCAGGTAGCAGCAGGTTGCAGTAGGTCGCAGCAGGTAGCAGCAGGTAGCAGTAGGTAGCAGCAGGTTGCAGCAGGTAGCAGCAGGTTGCAGTAGGTTGCAGCAGGTTGCAGCAGGTAGCAGCAGGTTGCAGTAGGTTGCAGCAGGTAGCAGCAGGTAGCAGTAGGTAGCAGCAGGTTGCAGCAGGTAGCAGCAGGTTGCAGTAGGTTGCAGCAGGTAGCAGTAGGTAGCAGCAGGTAGCAGCAGGTAGCAGTAGGTAGCAGCAGGTTGCAGTAGGTTGCAGCAGGTAGCAGTAGGTAGCAGCAGGTTGCAGCAGGTAGCAGCAGGTTGCAGCAGGTAGCAGCAGGTTGCAGTAGGTTGCAGCAGGTTGCAGTAGGTAGCAGCAGGTTGCAGCAGGTAGCAGTAGGTAGCAGCAGGTAGCAGCAGGTTGCAGCAGGTAGCAGTAGGTAGCAGCAGGTTGCAGCAGGTTGCAGCAGGTAGCAGTAGGTAGCAGCAGGTTGCAGCAGGTAGCAGTAGGTAGCAGCAGGTAGCAGCAGGTTGCAGCAGGTTGCAGCAGGTAGCAGTAGGTAGCAGCAGGTTGCAGCAGGTAGCAGCAGGTTGCAGCAGGTAGCAGTAGGTAGCAGCAGGTTGCAGCAGGTAGCAGCAGGTTGCAGCAGGTAGCAGTAGGTAGCAGCAGGTAGCAGCAGGTTGCAGCAGGTAGCAGTAGGTAGCAGCAGGTTGCAGTAGGTTGCAGCAGGTTGCAGCAGAAATTGATTTTATATCCATCTTTAAGTTTTTTTCGCTGAGTTTAATTCAATTGCAACTTTATTTATTACACTTTAAGATCAAAGTTGAACAAAGTGCTACAATGTGCACATAATATTAAAGTAAACAACATTAAAAATGGAGCCTGGAAGTCACTTTGAAGTTTTTATTTTGTTTTCTTCATTTATTTATTTTTCATTGTTCTTAGTCACTAAAATGTTGTTATATGTTAATATAATAAAATCAACTTACACACACACCAGCACACACACACACACACACACACACACACATCAGCATTCTGGGGTCCAGTTCTGGTCCGTTTTCAGGTCGAGGAACGCGTTACTTAAAAGGTTTGAATTGTTTTGAAGCAACAGGTCCAGACGCCTTCAGCTCCAGGCTCCTCAACGCAGCTGTGTGGGCTTGTGAAGCACACCTTCAAGCCTGAGGATGCCCCAGCTGTGGAAGACCTCCTGGGTAATCCCTGTGACCAGAGTCAAAACTTCACTATGACCCTGAGGCCCTGACATACCACCTGGTAAAGACCTTGCAGAGGCTGGTCCTCCACCTCTTGCGCCCTGCGGTAAGATCTTCAGTAGGTTCTCTGCAGGACGCAAACCCGCCAATCATTGGGATTGAGGACGCCGTCACTTTCCTCATGCAGAGATCTCCGTCTCACCTGCACATGTCTGGAAGCACTGCGAGGACCATGTTCTATGATTTCTCCAGTGCTTGCAGCACCATCCAGCCAGAACTCTAGACAGACAAGCTCGAGTGTACAGGAGTGCGCCACCAGACAACAGCATGGCTCTGGGACCTCCTGACCAACAGCCCACAGTCTGTGAGGCAGAGGCTGAGTCTCAGACACAGTGATCTGCAGGTGTGCAGGGTGCTACAAGGGACAGTTCTGGCCATCCAGCAGCATCAGCAGCAGGCTTCTTCAGCCACGGTGCAGGACGGAGGGGGACCGCAGATCCTTCCTGCCCTCTGCTGCCAGACTCCATAACCAGACCTGCTCCCAGCAGAGCTGATCACCCACAACAAAGCTCATCAATCTGCTCATGATAACGGAACATATCCCATTTATTTGGTCGGTATCTGTGGCTCTGCTGCTCTTCTCTGCACAGTGACTTTTTGTTTGTATATTTAAATACAGATGAGTTTTTTTTATTTTGGTTCTGTTTTTACTGTGTCTTTACTATATACATTTGTCTGATCTAATCTACTAATAATTCTAGCACTTAGATGATCAATTCATTGTAAAACCATTTATAATCATTTTTAAAGAGAAAACCTGTAAATAATCATTTTCAGGTTTCTTATCCTCCTCCATGAGCCGCCACCTTCTCTTGGTGGAGGAGTTTGTGCTTCCTGACGATCCTAGCGGCTATGTTGTCGGGGGCTCATGCCCCTGGTAGGGTCACCCATGGCAAACAGGTGTCTAGGGAAGGGACCAGACAATGTGCGGCTCAAAACACCCCCATGATGATGAGAAAGCAAGGACCAAGGTTTCCCTTGCCCAGACGTGGGTCACCGGGGCCCCCCTCTGAAGCCAAGCCTGGAGGTGGAGCACGGAGGCGAGCGCCTGGTGGCTGGGCCTTTGCCCATGGGGCCCGTTCGGGCTCAGCCCGAAAGGGTGACATGGGCCCCCCTCCCGTGGGCTCACCACCTGCAGGACGGGCCATAGGGGTCGGGTGCAGTGTGAGCTGGGCCAGAGGCGGGGACCCTGGCGGTCTGATCCTTGGCTGCAAAAGTTAGCTCTAGGGACATGGAATGTCACCTCTCTGGTGGGGAAGGAGCCTGAGCTGGTGAGCGAGGTTGAGTGGTTCCAGCTAGATATAGGTGGACTCACCTCAATGCATGACTTGGGCTCTGAAACCACTGTCCTTGAGAGGGGCTGGACCCTCTTCCATTCTGGAGTTGCTCCCAGTGAGAGGCGCCAAGCAGGTGTGGGCATGCTCATTGCTCCCCGACTTGGCGCCTGTACGTTGGGGTTTACCCCGGTGGACGAAAGGGTAGCCTTCCGCCTTCGGGTGGGGGGACAGGTCCTAAATGTTGTTTGTGCTTATGCACCAAGCAGGAGTTCAGAGTACCCACCCTTTTTGGAATCCCTGGAAGGGGTGTTGGAGAGCACTCCTTGGAGTGTTTCTTATCAGACAGGTCACATGTCAGTCATGTTTCTATGGTAACCCTTCCATCATCATCCAACCTCGCCAACCTCTGATGAAGACGTGAGGGTTACCCTAGAAACGTGTCAGGCATGTGTGACAGTCTGACAGAAACCTGAAAATGATCCAAGAAGTCCACACTGAGAATGTATTTGGTTTAAATTTTTAAACAGTAAAAGATTATTGAGATAAAAATGATTTTCTCACACGCAACCATGAAGATCGCAGATCTAAATCTAAAGTCTTTACATAAACAGAAACAAACGTTCCACATGACATCAGGTTCAAGGTTAACTCATTAACACCTGTGTGTAGTTTTGTTTTGCAGAAACCTTGACAGCGTGCAAACTTTGAGCTGGATGGACTGGTAGTTGCTACAGGTAATGCACTGGGAGGCAGGACTGGGACTACCAATCAGGCGACAGGACCATCCCAGTGTTTGGTTGGGTGAGGTTTTCTCTGTCACAGAGGTCTCATGGAACCATGCCAACAAGCTGATAAAAGGGTCAGGACCACATCCCAACAAGTTCTTCAAAGACTTCCATCAGGACTGAGGTGGGGGCAACAGGCCTGGAGTCATTCAGAGCTTTTGGACAGATTTAGGGTCAGGGACCAGGACAGCATCTCTCTGAAGACAGAACCAGGGCTTGTTAAAAAAATTTAATTCAGGACGAGTTCTTAAGCACAAGATTTAATAAGAAGACCACCGAAGCGGTCAGGACCAGCTTTTCTTCACCTTCACTGTATGAAAGGCCTTGCTGACTTAGTCTATTTGATATAAATTCACCATGTATGTTCCAGTAAACCCGTCTGGACGGAAGTCCAACACGGTGTCAGTCCGTTCTACAACACGCAGGACGTACAGACCGTTGCAGAACCAGCATCTGGAGCTTTTCCTCCACTCGTGATGCTGCAAACAGACAAGCCAAGGGAAGCCGTAGTGGGCCAACCATCTTACTAAACTAAGGCTAGCTTCACGCTGCAGGGCTTAAGGCTCACTTCGGATTTTTGGTGAAATCTGATTTTTTGAATTTTTAATGTGATCTCCTGTATGAACCTGATGCACACGACATGTGTCGCATGCGTAGAAGACACAACAACGTGACGGTGAGCTTGCGTGACGTCTTCGTGTTTGCGGTAACAGCGGAGCGTATGTTGCAGTTTTAAAGTTATTGTCCAACCGTCGCCACCACATTTTCAATGGCCTCGTTTTAGGGAGATTACAAAAGAGGAGGTTTGTGACCATGGCAACGCGGCAGCAACGTCTGTACAGAGAAAGGTGGGAACGGAGTGGTGGAGAGTCATAACGCCGTGTACGACGGATTAATGCGACCTGGCTGTTCAGACTGAAGTCACATGGATAAAGATCAGATACGAATCCATGTAGGACCACATATCCAGGTGGTCTGGGTCGCATGTGTTGTTCAGACTGTTATGAAAAGATCAGATACAGGTCGCACAGGGGCAAAAACACCGGATTTGGTTCACTTCAGCCTGCAGTGTGAACTTAGCTAAATCTTGCACCAGGTCTTATTTAAGTGTTTCCGAGCAAAGGCAGTGAATAATAAGTGGATCAGTTTCGTACAATATGTTTTAAATACTTTTTTTCACTGTTTTTTGTATCTATTTAATAAAATCAGGTTGTAAAAACAGATGATGCCTAAAAAAGAAAGGAAGAGAACACCAAAGGAGGAGAATTCTGCTCTATTTGAGCTTCTATCATCTCAGACCGGGGGTCCCAGAGGACCAAGGAGGCAGACTGGTTTAAGGCCAGAGTCTGTTACCTGAGAGATTGGGGCAGAGCTGAAGGATCAGTGGTCGACACCAGAGACAGGAAGGAATGAAAAAGCTCCAGTTTACACAGAAGAGACCTGAAGACACATAAACATGTAGAAATATCACTGAAACGTGGACCAAGACCCCCGTGTGGTGAGCAGTGAACCCTTTTAGATGAAAATCATGCATGAAGCGACTACCTGGCTTGTGGTGAGCCCAGAGCCTTCCTGGTGACTCCTTGTTTGTAGCCGTTTGCAGTGACATCTAGTGGCTGCTCCGTCACATTACACCAGCTGATGGCTGAAACACAAATACCTGATATGAATAAAAACACTCGCCCACCCCTCCTCCCTGTTATCTCATGAAAATCCTAATTATTTCATGACAGCTGGAGGAAATCCACAGTCATCATTAAAGCCTGATCTAATTTCCCCCCTGGTCCTTGTTTTGTTTGTTATTTTAGAACAAGAAGTAATGGTGGTGGGGGGTTATCCCATCTTTCATCCATCAGGACCTTTAATCTGAAGAAGATGAGTGGAAATGCTGGCACATCACCAGCATGTATCACAACTGCAACTTAAATTTAACCTAAATAAAATGTGACGCTACCTGCTCCACAGGGCGAGATGCGACCCTGGCCGACCTGGTGTTGGAGCTGGGTCTGGTTCTGGCTGAAAGGGAACTCCAGGCTGGACTGCAGCAGCACCGGTGGACATACGGAGAACCCAGCAGGGAGGTTTGACACATGGGAGCACCTGGATAGAAAGAAAAATGACCCCACAGTTCAACTAAAGACCAGTAATACTCAGCTATGCAGGACTCTTTAAGTTATTGTTTTGGTTTTCCTGTTTTCATGGAGCAGCACCTGAATTTTGCCACGAAACATGAAATCTTAAGTTTTAGGAGCTACACTGACAGATAACTGCCCCAGAAACACGACCACCATGTGCTGAACCCACAGCCGATGGATGTCCAACGTTCATCAAACCCAGACACAAGCGGCTGCATCGCGTTGAGCCATCGCGCCATAAACTGGCTTCAGGCTGAGGACTGTGCAGCTCAGCTTTTAAAGCTTTTGGAACATTTTGTGTAAGAAACTGTCCAGTCCAGCCAGGAAACCGTGGGAAAAAAATTCTCTTGTTATTAGAGATAAAAGCTGGAAATAATCAGTGGAATCATCCAGAACAAGCTGGTGGGGGTTAAAGCTACCACAGCTTCTCACCTGGCAACCAGAGCTCGGTGCAGAACGTCCTGGCTGAACGGACACTTCCCGACCACCACAGTGCTGAAGTAGAGCGCCTCCTCCAGGTAATGGGACAGCAGGGCACCCTGGAAACCCACTACCCCCCAGCGGGCCAGTTTATCACTGCAAGACAGCGACAGAGTCGGTTCTCCTCGTCCCGGTTTCACCCGAAGCAGCCCGGTGCTGTGGTACCCCTCCCCAGGCTGCAAAGGGTCTGCTGGGCCACCCGGGACACACCTGGCCCCTGTGCGGTGAATGTCGAGGACCTGTGGACGTTCTCCAACACCGTCAGTCTGATCTAAGCTTCTGGGTTTCACCTCAGTCTGAGATTCAGGCTGTTTTCTGTCTTCTTGCTTTAAATCTGACGTCTTCTCTTCCTCCAAATGAGGCAGCTTGGAGTTTCTTCCTTCTCTTGGGTCCTCGGCTACCCTTTTTCGGGCTCTTCCTGCATCGGTCTGTCCTCGTCTGTTCCCAGATGTAAGAGGAGGGCAGGGCTGAGACTGGCTGTCACTCATGGGGATGATGGAGGCATCACCACCTGCTCATAAGCAACACATTTTAGACCAGTTATAAATCACCTTCTTACTGGGTTGTATTAAAAAATAATACAATTATTACTCAGAAATCATAGAGGAAGCATCAACTACTTCTCAATTTATGTTTATATACTTCCAGGAAGATGGTGTAAGGAGCAGGCGTTTATTTATTACTAACTAAACCACCTTAACATAAACACAAATAACTTAAGAAGAAGCAAGACAAAGCTGAAAAGCTAGCTGGAATAATCTCTGAAAGTGAAGCTAGCAAACACGAAGACGGCACAGCCGAGAAAATGGAGGCTCAAGACCACAACAAGACAGTGTGAGTGGGTATAGCCACAATCAGCAAAGACATGAAAGATGAAAGAAAAAATGACTACTCTCCAACAACACATCGAGCGAAGGCAAGCGGAGAGCATGACCGAGCTACAAACGCCAGATTCATCGTCCCTAGCAGCAGCTAGCTTCAGGGTTAGCTCCCCTTACTTTGCCAAGCAGCTAGCAGCAGCTAGCTTCAGGGTTAGCTCCCTTTGCTTCACCCAGCACTTTTGCTGGACCATTCTTAAAGGGGCCATGCTGTTTTTTAACAGCGCTGTAAACACTACGTCTCTGCATACTGATATTATACCACATATTATTGGCGGAGGGCAGTCAGTTGCCGACCACTGGCTTATAGAGTTCCACTGGTTGGAATTTGCTGGCCCTCTAAGTGATGAAGATGTCCCGTCCACCTGCCAACAAGATTTTGGGGAGTAGTGACTTTTTACCGTTTTTTTAAATTGCCTTTTATTTTGGTTTATGTAGATATGTTCATTGTTTGAGAATGTTTAGGTGGGACAAAGGGTTATGACAAAAATCAAAAAAGAAAAGGCACAAATGATCTTTCTCCAAGAAACCAACTTTTTTTAATCAGAACACAATAAACTGAAGAGATATGACTATAAAAACCTTTCTGTAGTTCATTCAAAGAGGGATGAAGAAGAGGAGTGGCAACATTAATATCTAATACAGTCCAACTTGATTTAGAAAAGGAACACAGGTATAAAGAAGGAACATACATAGTAGTAAGTGGTAGAATAGAGAATGAGCCAATAATAATTTAATAACATTATTAAATATCTATGCACCCCCAGAAAGTGGCAAATACTTTTCACATGCTTATTTGATGTCATCGCAGCAAAAACAAAAAGCGTTTTAATTTGTGGAGGGGATCTGCACATACGATTCATAAATCATTTTTTGGAAGAAATGGAGATGATAGATGTGTGGAGGAGTTTCCACTCGCTAGAGAAGGATTACACCAGTGGTTCTCAAACTTCTTCTACCATGCCCACCTTTGGAGGAATAAACATTTCCAGGCCCCCCTGCCCTTATACAGAGCTTTCCAAAACTATGTAACTTATAACTACGCAACTTACTAGACTTATAACATCGCAGACGTGAGGGAGATGTAATAAGAAACACATCTGCTGTTAAACCAAGAGCCAGATATCTGCCCTTTTTCCTCCCAGTTACCTGTTTCTCCACAGGTGTGGATTCGTCGGCTACATACGTCCTTGCGTATTTATACAATTCACAGAACTTGAAGAAGCCTCTGAATCCAGCCTTCAAATCCGCACTTTGGCCCCAAACGAAGGCTGCAGGCGATGCATCCTTCGCAGCCTCTTTTCTCCCAGAATTCATTGCACACAAGACGGTGGCGAATCAGCAACTGAGTTCAGAAGAGTACGTTTTAGGTTTCAATAAAAGTTTTCTTAAAAAAAAGTATGTTTTTTTTTTTTTAACTATATTTTAGTATAAACGTCAAAAAACCAAGTACATTAAAAACATGTTTGTTAAACGGTGACATTAAAATTCGGTAATATTTTGGAATGGGCTTATCTTTGGTCTACTTTGGATAAATTCAATTTAGGTAAACAATTTATTAATATGGTCAAAGTCTTATATGCAGGTCCATCTGCAATGGTCTACACTGGCAATGTCTGCTCAGCCCGATTTCCAATATGCAGAGGCACCCGCCAAGGATGTCCTCTTTCTCCTCTCCTATTTGCACTCTCCCTTGAACCTCTTGCACAAAAAGTCAGACAACATCCCTTGGTGCATCCTATCACGTTCTGTAATACAGAACACCGAATTTCCTTATATGCTGACGATATCCTTCTTTATTTAGCTAACCCTGGCTCCTCAGTACCACACCTGCTGGCCACATTTGATTCATTCGGCTCAATATCTGGATATAAAATTAACTGGTCAAAATCTTCATTAATGCACTTAAACTCAGTTGTCTCGCAAGTTCCTCTGCCCACACACATACCTGTCGTTAAGACTTTTAAGTATCTCGGCGTCGATATTTTTCCTTCTACACCTTCAATTGCTATTAGAAATTTTAAAGGTATTTATGACCGGATAGAGGCAGATTTTGAACGTTGGTCAAAACTGCTTCTCTCCTTCCAAGCCCGTGTATCAATAGTTAAAATGGATGTACTTCCCCGTATCAATTTTTATTCATCAATGATTCCTCTTGCCCCCCCTTTAGGATACTGGGAAAAACTTCACTCATTAACTTCTAGATTCATTTGGCAAGGGAAAAGACCACGTTTGAGACTTGCAACTTTGCAACGTGATAGATCACAGGGAGGCCTGGCCCTACCAAATTATAAGGTGTACTTTTGGTCCTATGTGCTACGTCCCCTTGCTATCTGGTTCAACCCTGACGCTTCAGTCGCTTGGAGGCCGATAGAGGAGAATCTCTCGCAGCCTCATAGATTGCAAGACCTGGTATATTCTAACATTCCCTTAAAGAATGCTAAGTTGCGCCTCGGCCCTCTTATCACACACCTTCTTACAACTTTTCATACGGTGTTGAAATACATGCATGTAGCTCTCAAATGGCACAATCATTCACCGATATTTAACAACTTCTTACTCCTAACTGGCAACCTACCTTTCTCATTCCCAAGTTGGAAGAGTAAAGGAATTAACATTCTGGAAGACTTGTATGATCGTGATGGCCTGCGATCCTTTAATGATTTAAAAATTAATTATGGCTTACCTGGTTCTTCATATTTTTTCTATTTACAATTAAGATCAGCCATGAAGGCCTATGGTGTGCCATGGGGATCTGCACTTCCTATGCATCCGCTTCACAAAGTGCTTGCCCCACCTGGATCCTTACAAGGGATTGTGTCTAAGTTATATAAGATTATTTCCATACCTCAAAATACTTTACCGTTAGAAGCCATATGGCAAAAGGACCTAACGGATGCGAATGCTGAAGTGATTTGCTGGGACACGGTGTGGACAAATCTATTCAATACTTCTAAGAATCCCAACCATCACCTAATACATTATAAATTTGTTCATAGAATGTACCTCACCCCTAGAAAGCGTCACTTGATGAAGATCATTGACTCTCCTAATTGCGATCTTTGCTCTCTCAATGTCCAAGGAACATTTAAACATGTATTTTGGGACTGCCCTGAGGTGGGTAGATTTTGGAAAAAGATATCTTTAACCTTGAATGAAATGCTTGGAACAACAATTCCATTATTAGCCCATGTGTTTCTACTCAATGATGATTCTTCCCTGAATTTGTCCTTGCAACAGAAACGCCTTCTATTTGCTGGCCCCACAGCAGCCAAGAAAATGTTGGCTCTGAGATGGCAACCACCGCATGACTTAGCTTGGCGGCAGTGGGCCAACTCATTTTTTGAACTCGTATTGATGGAGTGGTCAGTAGCTCGATTACATGGGGCAAGCCTTAAGACACTTAAAATGTGGGAGGAGGCCTATAATTTAGTTAAGGAGATGGTGCAGCGTGTCAAACATTAACCCTTTCTCTACTTTAGGGGTACGAGTATGAGATCCAAGGTGAGGTGAGGTGGGGTGGGGTGGGGGGGGGGGGGGGTTGTCGCCAATGGGGAGGGGTGGGGGAGTTAGTTTTTTTTTTTTTTTTTTTTTTCTCCACTATGTGTGTTATTCTGTTTGTTGGCAGACATTTCAACTTTTGCAAAGTTACGCCTTGTAGTTACACACATATTAAGTATGGGGGAAATTTAAAGTATGACCGTGTTACATGTAAAGTGTTTTCATTTGTGTGTTATACTAATATGCAATAAAAAGTTGATCAAAAAAAAAAAAAAAAAAAAAATTCGGTAATATTTTATATTCATGGTTTTAAGGGGTTAATGAAGAGTGTACCGGTTGGCAAACAACAGGGCCTCAAACTGTGTTTTTATTGTTTTTACTGTTGGTGTTAACGTTCACAAAGTAATTTCAGAGGTTTAAGTGATTAAACGTCCTATTTTGTTGCTAGGGGAAACTCTTGTTGGCTAGGTAGGCTGTCCCATTTCACCAACGTTAAGCAGATGTGTGTGTAGCCCCTGAATTGGGACACACTGCATATCTCTCTATTTCTGGTCTCTCTTAGATGCATTCAGTAAACCCTGATCTCTGTTCTGCAGTTCTTCTTCTTCGTTTTTTGGTGTTTGGCAAAAGCAAATTGGAGCATTTCTGCCACTAAGTGGTCTGGACCGTGTCCCAGAACGTTTCCAAGAGCCCAAGTTGTCAAAACATTAGCTTGTCCCCTATCATGTTAACATGCCCCCCCAGGGGGCCCATCCCCCAGTTTGAGAACCACTGGATTACACCACTATTCAGAAAGCCATAAAGACCATTCAAAGATAAACTACTTTTTTATGAATCAAGAAGATAACCACAAGGTGAGCGATTGTAAAATAGGAGCAGCAGATTTGTCAGACCCTCCCTATCCAACACAAACACAAACTACAGAAAACATCAGTACGACACTTAACCTGGGAATCCTGAACAATGACCAAAGAAAGGAGAGGGTAAGAGCAGAAATAAGAAGATATAATGAAGAAAACAACAACGGTGCTGTAGTTCCATCAATACTATAGGATACTATGAAAGAATCATCAGGGGAAAGATGGTAGCCGAGACGGTCTATGTTAGAAATATTTAACCAGAAGTACAAGTACACAATGAAAAGGTACTGCAGTTAGACCAAGAACATGAATCATCCATCCATCCATCCTCCATTCATCCATCCATCCATCCATCCATCCAACATACATCCATCCATCCATCCCTCCATCCATCCATCCTCCATTCATCCATCCATCCACTCATCCAACATACATCCATCCTCCATCCATCCATCCCTCCATCCATCCATCCTCCATTCATCCATCCATCCACTCATCCAACATACATCCATCCTCCATCCATCCGACCATCCGACCATCCATGATGAGGAAGCAGAGTCTTCGGTAGCTGGTGCTGGCTCTCCTATCTCTGGGGCTGAGGTCGCTGAGGTGGTTAAAAAGCTCCTCGTTGGCAAGGCCCCAGGGGTGGATGAGGTCTGCCCGGAGTTCCTTAAGGCTCTGGATGCTGTAGGGCTGTCTTGGCTGACACTCCTCTGCAGCATCGTGTGGACATCGGGGACAGTTCCCCTGGACTGGCAGACTGGGGTGGTGGTCCCCCTCTTCAAAAAGGAGGACCGGAGGGTGTGCTCCAACAACAGGGGGATCACACTCCTCAGCCTCCCTGGTAAGGTCTATTCAGGGGTGCTGGAGAGGGGGGTCCGTCAGATAGCTGAACCTCAGATTGAGGAGGAGCAGTGGCATGGGAGTTTGCTCAACCAATCTTCATGTGCTTTGTGGACTTGGAGAAGGCGTTCGACCATGTCCCCCGGGGACTCCTGTGGGGGGTACTCCGAGACTATGGAGTGCTGGACCCACTTGTACGAGCTGTTCGGTCCCTGTACGACCGGTGTCGGAGCTTGGTCCACATTGCCCGCAGTAAATCAGATTAATTTCCAGTGCGGGTTGGACTCTGCCAAGGCTGCCCTTTGTCACCGATTCTGTTCATAACCTTTATGGACAGAATTTCTAGGCGTGGCCGAGGTGTTGAGGGGATCCGGTTCGGTGGCCTCAGGATTGGGTCTCTGCCTTTTGCGGATGATGTGGTTCTGTTGGCTTCATCGGGCCGTGATCTTCAGCTCTCACTGGAGCGATTCGCAGCCGAGTGTGAAGCGGCTGGGATGAGAATCAGCACCTCCAAGTCCGAGACCATGCTCCTCAGCCGGAAAAGGGTGGAGTGTTCTCTCTGGGTCTGCAATAGGGTCCTGCCCCAAGTGGAGGAGTTCACGTATCTCGGGGTCTTGTTCACGAGTGAGGGAAGGATGGAGCGGGAGATGGACAGGCGGATCGGTGCGGCGTCTGCAGTGATGCGGACTCTGCATCGGTCTGTTGTGGTGAAGAAGGAGTTGAATCAAAAGGCAAAGCTCTCGATTTACCGGTCGATCTACGTTCCTACCCTCACCTATGGTCATGAGCTGTGGGTAGTGACCGAAAGAACAAAATCGCGAATACAAGCGGCCGAAATGAGTTTCCTCTGCAGGGTGGCTGGGCTCTCCCTTAGAGATAGGGTGAGAAGCTCGGTGATCCGGGAGGGGCTCAGAGTAGAGCCGCAGCTCCTCCACATCGAGAGGAGCCAAATGAAGTGGTTCGGGCATCTGGTTAGGATGCCTCCTGGACGCCTCCCTGGTAAGGTGTTCCAGGCACGTCCCTCCGGAAAGAGGCCCTGGGGAAGACCCAAGACACGCTGGACGAACTACATCTCGCGGCTGGCCTGGGAACACCTCGGGATCCCGCCGGATGAGCTGGTGAATGTGGCCGGGGAGAGTTAAGTCTGCTTAGGCAGCTGCCCCGCAACCCAACTCCGGATAAGCAGCAGAAAATGGATGGATGGATGGATGGATGGACTGTTGGAGATGTAAAACATAAAATGACCTTATATGCAGATGACATTTTATTACATCTATCCCAACCTAAGATTTCGATTCCTGCTTGATCAAAGTTATTTCCTCGTTTTGTATATTTTCGGGATATAAAATTTACCTGGCCAAATGTGTGGCCATGCCTTTTCCGTTCTGTTGGTCTCCTTCCGGTTTCATGTATCTAAGAGTATATGTGACACCCACTTTTGGTCAGATGTTTAATTCTAACTTCCCCTCTCTTCTGAACACTATAAAGGCAGACCTGGATCATTGGGCCCCTCTCCTTCGTTCATGGCTGGGCAGGGCTGCTCTTATTAAAATGAGCATATTGCCCAGACTGTTATGTCCTTTACAAATGATGCCAGTTTTATTATCTAATAAGGTTATTAATGTGCTGGAAGGTTGGGTGAGCTCTTCTATTTGGAGCAAAAGGAAGCCTTGTTTGAAGATGTCTAAATTACAAAGGTCATGATGGTGGATTAGAGGTACCGAATATTAGACTTCACCAGCTTGCATCTCCCTTACAAGTGACTGCAAGCTGGTATAATAATGACCCAGCATCGATCTGACTTGACATTGAATCCTTCCAGTCCAGTCTTTTGTTTATAAGTAATCCTGAAGCTATCAAGAAGCTGTGTTCTAACCCTGTTACTCTGAATACTATCAGAGCCTAAAGATCTATCCGTTCTATAGAAGGTCGGTCCAAGCTAACATCTCCTCTTACTCCTGTCCTTGACAACCCCGATTTTCTCCCAAGCTGTAAAGACCAGGGTTTTAAGGTATGGAACTGCTGAGGGTTAAAGAAATTAGGTGATTTATTCGAGGACAAGATTTTATTATCGTTTCAGCAGTTACAACAGCAATGTGGTCTATTTAATCAGGGCGACTTCTTTAGATACGCGTAATTCAAGCACTTTATTGTTAAAGATACGACTTTAATGACTAACAAGAGAGAAGGCCCTGTCTCTACGGATCAGTAAAACGTATGTGTCTGCTTTTTTATAGAGCACTAAACTCTAGTCCTTCTTTCACATCACCAGCTGTTAAACAAGCTTGGGGAAAAGATTTGGATATTGCTATTGATAGTGGCCGGAAGTTTAGTCTCAGGCTATGAAAATTTCAGCATGTAATCGTACCAAATCTATTCAGTTCAGAAGTGTACATCACATCCACATAACAGCTGTTGTAAGAACAAAATGGACGCTGCTTTCTTTCCGTTATGTTGGAAATGGAATTCTGAAATCGGTAATTATATTCATTGTTTGTGGTCGTGTGTTAAGTTACAAAGAAACTGGTCTTATATTGTCAACGAACTGAACACTATTTTTGGTTGAATCCTCTGTGCTTGTTACTTGGTCATTAATAAGAAACACAAGAGACTTTTTATTATATTGACTTTTGCTGCCAGGAAAAATATTTTACTTTATTGGGCCCATGATATCATCCGCTCTGCTTTTTGGATTTCCTACATTAATATAGTTTGATGTTTGTGGTCGTCTCTGAGACATCCGGTCCTGTTGAGTTTGACTCCTCACCTTAACCCTTTAGGTAACTCTTTTTCTACCTTGTGTTATGTTCAAAGACTTGATAAACCTGACTGTTGGACATATTTCTATGCACACCGACATGCATTTTATTTTTTCTTTCTCTTTCTTTATGTTGTCATGTTTGAGCCGTGTGTTGTTTGTTGTGTAATGTTTGTTGAAAATAAAAAAAGAGACAAAAACATTATTATAAGCACCCTTAACAGCTAGATCACACTGGTATAAGGTCGTGTTTATGCCACATTATCGCCACTCTGCCAGAGATTCTGCCATCCGGTGAAGACTCTCCTGGAAGTCACCGTTTACAGAGTTAAGCTCGTCCACGTGTTGCTTAGGAAGGAAAGTTTCCTGTAAACATAGAACGTCTAAGTCCTCGAGCAGGTTATCAACGTTGCGCTTTGTCCCGGACGCTGTCCACGTGTAAGCCCCAACCCTCCTTTTATTTGTTTTTTACTATGCAGTAAGTCCATTTGGCTTCACTTCTCATAAGGACACAGCGGTCCCAACATCAGTAGGACAAAATTATTATCAATTAATTATATTCCACCAAAGGAGATACAGGAAATATTTGATTTTGATTGGAAACGTAAAATAATGTTAATGTTTGGGGGTCACCCCCACAACAACTAAACTTTATAAAGTACAACAAGATAAATACAAACGGTCCATACAAACAGTAGATTTTAGCTCATGAATAAAAAATAAACAGGATGAATGTGTCGCCGGGTCTCTGATACCGACCAGCAGAGGTCCCCCGGTCCCAAATTATGAGCCGGAACATCAAGGTTTGTTTGGAGAGGTAAAAGAATAAAAATAGAAGGATGAGGGAGGAATGTAGAAGATGAAAAACAAAACAGATCCAGTCACAACGTTTACGTTGAGTCTGTGGTTTACAAAAGTTACGAGATAAAAGATTGGGAAAGACACCAACTTTTTGAAGTGGATAACATAACAGCCGTCATTTTAAACCACGTATACGTGACAAAGCGTGTGATTGGTGGACGGCCAGGCGATGTGTGAGCGGATCGTACAGGTAAATACAGCCCAATCCCAAACCGCCGCTACACATTAACCCTCCGTGTGCGTGTTCTCGCAGCGTCGCCGCCATTTTAAGGGGCGAGTAAACCGGTTGCAACGCTGCACACTCACATCGCAGTTTGCTGGTGCGCCGGTGAAATGGAGGAAACATCCTTCAGATACGAATTTCTGTGTGTGTCACCCAGACAGAAAATCACAAACGTTTAGGAAGGAAAAACGAACTGCTGGCGTTTGGATGGAAGCAGAACGCTGCCAGGCAGCTGCTGCAGCTCCACAATTTATACGAAGGCCGTTTTACAAAAAAAAAATCAGAGCGTCTTTGTGTTGCCATAGCAACGACAGCTTTCCATTTCCGGTGGAGGGACGATCCCATTCCTGCCCATCTTGTTTATACCCTCACCCTCCAATTAAAAGTTCCCTCCACAGCAGCGAGCGTGAAGGGGAGCGTTTGGATGGAGCCCACAGGTGTACGGTCTTCTTCTATGGTGCTTAAAAGGCGTTTCAATAGAAACACAGTTTTTAATGAAAATGTATTATTTTATGACATTGATTTATGACCTCGTCTTCGTCCCGTCTCTTCTCCGAGATCTCTAATCTGTCCATCTCTCTTTTCCTGGCTTCCTTTAAAAACAAAATGTCCAGCGTGTTGATATCCAGTTGCTGGCATGTGACGTGGCGCAGTAAAGTGATGCAGCGTGTCTGGTTTCTCAGGATGCTGCAGAACATGCATAATAAATGTTCCTGCACCATCAAAGCTAGTCAGAAACACCATTTTAAGGTCAGAAAGTTGTATAGAGCTACTTTAAGTTCATTTGAATGAGGAACACATAGAAAGCCTGCAGGACAGGGACCCTCGAAGGCCGGACTTACGGGTCGCTGGCTGAAAGCAAGTCGTGGGTCAAGCTGAGGAGTTTGTTCTGTTGCTTCCGCCACCAGAACTGTATGTTTTGTTTGCTTTTATTTCTATTTTTGTTTTTTTATTCTGTCATTATCTTCAAATAAACTTTTCAACCAGTTGATTACTATGAAACTGGGAGCATACTGGACTCACAGGGAGTGTGACTGGTGAAGAAGAGGAAGGAAACTCCTGGATGAAGCCTGAACTTGCATCGCTGATCAGATGGACAAAACACAGCGCTGCCGCGGCCGCTCACAGCCCTGCTCATCTCATGGATCAGATACCTGATAAGAAACAGAAAAGCAGCTGTGCAACGAGTCCAATAAGGGCTCAGGGTGGAGCACAAGCACCCGGAGATCCTGAACTCACCTGATACAACCTCTTCTAGCGATGACTTCTGCATGACTGTCATTAAGAACGTCACCTGAAAGTTGAAGAACAGAGAATAATGAAGGTCTTCATCAAACGTAGACAGAACATCTACACATGGGTTCAATGATCAATGATTTCTAGTCTAAATCATAATGGAATAAAATCTGTGATATCTCCACCGAACTGATGTCATCTGTGGTTTTCATCATTCTTGTGCACGTAACGGACAAATCGCACGTGAGACCGAAAGAAGGCTTAGAACCGGGAGATCATGACGCACCAGCGGGACTCATGGCTGCTCGTCCGATGCACTTGGTTCCCGTTCCCATGGAAACGACCTCCATCTCTGCTGTAAAAGAAACACGTTTAATGCACATCACGTGGTCTTCTGTAGATTCCACTTCCCGCCGGTCCAACCTGAGCGCGTGACCTGGACCACCGCGGCCAGCAGGGTCCACTCGCGGCCCGGGTCCGGCTTCCCTCTGCGGGGCAGCTGGCTGAACCGCTCGTAGCACAACTCCGCGATTTGGTCGGCGTTTATCATTTTAACCGGAAAGTCCGGAAACACCATGGATGTATTATAGGAACCGACAGGAAGCGCGAATGTGTCACGTGGATGTCTTCTTCTTCGGTTTTTTTCTTTTCGGTTGGCGCCACCAACTGGTCGGGAGGGTGAACCGCAACGCTCCGCTTAACCACAAACAAACGAGTCTCACATGAACATGATTAACCCGGTACTTTTTTTTAGAACTTTATTTACATATTTAAATGATGCGAAAACAGCCAAACACCTTCAACAGCATAAATATCGTCTGCTGGTCCCCGAACCAAAGGAGGGAACAGAGGAAACACACCAGAGGCTGAAATAAATACATTTCATTAATGAATTAAAAGAAACGTGCACATTCACCCTTTGGATGAAAATGTAGATCAGAAGCAGATGATCTGATATCTGGTGCGGATCTGAAAAGACTTCAGTTTTCTGATTTTTAGACTAGAATCCACGTAACATCAGAACTCCACAAGAAAGTTTAAAAACATGTTTTCTTTTTGGAAATTTACATTTACGAATGTGAAATTTAACCAAAAGATTTATAGGTTAATAAAGAATTCCAGTGGACTTTTATTGTGAGTCTGATGGAGGCCAAACAAAACAAAACCGTTTCCAGTATAAACTAAAATGAATTGTTCATGTAAAACAAATGAAATCACAGAAAAGGAGCGAGGACCGAGTCAAAACAAACAATTGCTCACAAAAAGTACATAAAGCATCAGTTTCTGATTTGAATCTTTTTAGATAACTTTCTGAGGAATAAATGTTTGAAGGACTTTGTTAGATGAGACAATGATGTCTTCGAAGAGGCCAGACTTTCCTCCACAGATCGATTCCAGTGTGAAACATGGAAGGAATACATCTTTCTGAAAAAGAGCTTGAATATTTTTATTATTTCTACAGGGACCAGAGCAGTTTTGTCCACAGCAGAAGCAGAGCAGCGTAGAGAAGAACAAGCCGAGTCTCTGGTTGAATGACGATGTTATTCTGTTTTACAGATTCTACATAAGTAAATAAACGGCCTTCTGCATTAAATAGTTGATCCACCAACATATTAGTCTGGAATCAAGAGAGAAGGTCCAGATTATTCCAGATGAAGCGTCGGTGAGGTGAAAGTTGTGCCTGCAGAGAGATCGAGGTCAGAAGGCCCGACCATGAAAAAGCAGTAACCTGCCGGAGCAGAGAAGCCTTCACACCACCCAGCTGGGAATCAACACCATCATGCTCCAGATGGAGGAGGCAGGTTTGTGAAAGAGACGAATCCAGCTGACTTTAAAAGAATAGAACTTTGTCATTGCAACGAAATACAACAAAATTACGAAGCCCTCCAGTCAGTCCAAAACAGAATATTAAAATGAATGAAGTAGCTTACTAAGGAACATGAGGTGGAATCATCATGTACTCATCATCCATGTGTTCAGGATTCTTACTGCTGTCGGGTAAAAAATAAAATCCCTGAACCGGTTTGTCCTTGCAGTGGTTGATCTGCCTGACGGTAGCAGATCTAACATGTGGTGACCGGGGTGGGCAGAGTCCTGGATAAATTAGCCTTCCGAAGGAAGCGGGAACGCTGCAGCTCTTGCAGTGTGAGGAGAGGGCCACCGTACAGCCGGTGTACCGCACACACACGTACAGCCGGTGTACAGCACACACACGTACAGCCGGTGTACCGCACACACACGTACAGCCGGTGTACAGCACACACACGTACAGCCGGTGGGTGTACCGCACACACACGTACAGTCGGTGTACAGCACACACACATACAGCCATTGAGACCACGTTCCCTTAATGGAAATGAGTTTTACATTTTCTGCAACTATAAACTAAGGTAAAGTTAGAAAGATATTCACAGATTCAAACTTCCGGGATCAATAAATCTTAGCTGAGTCGTTCTTAAAACACAAATGATGCCTATGTGCAATTATAATAGCATAAACTACGAGCTACAAGGACCAAAATGTTGATTTTTTTCGAAAAACTGCCGTCCTCCGCACTAGACTCACAACATTGCTCTCTATGCAAAGCCTTCAGCCGGGCGAGCGTCCGGGGACCGTCTGCAAATTGCAATACCACATTTTGATGCTGCAAACAAAATTCAATAACTCCACTGTTATATAGTATAGACACTCCAAACTCACTACACACATCAATGGTCTCCTCATGATCATACTACAACAGCTTTTTATGGAAAATTTACTTTTGCATAATTTTGATGATTTTTTATTGTGATTAATCAATAATGATGCCAATAATGATCAATAACTCCACTCTTATACAGTATAGACACTCCAAACTCACTATACACATCAATGGCCTCCTCATGATCATACTACAACAGCTTTCTATGGAAAATTTACTTTTGCATAATTTTGATGATTTTTTTAAATTGTGATAATCAATAATAATGCCAATATTGATCAATAACTCCACTCTTATACAGTATAGACACTCCAAACTCACTACACACATCAATGGCCTCCTCATGATCATACTACAACAGCTTTTTATGGAAAATTTACTTTTGCATAATTTTGATGATTTTTTATTGTGATTAATCAATAATGATGCCAATAATGATCAATAACTCCACTCTTATACAGTATAGACACTCCAAACTCACTATACACATCAATGGTCTCCTCATGATCATACTACAACAGCTATTTTGGGAAAATTTACTTTTGCATAATTTTGATGATTTTTTTAAATTGTGATAATCAATAATGATGCCAATAATGATCAATAACTCCACTCTTATACAGTATAGACACTCCAAACTCACTATACACATCAATGGCCTCCTCATGATCATACTACAACAGCTTTCTATGGAAAATTTACTTTTGCATAATTTTGATGATTTTTTTAAATTGTGATAATCAATAATAATGCCAATAATGATCAATAACTCCACTCTTATACAGTATAGACACTCCAAACTCACTACACACATCAATGGTCTCCTCATGATCATACTACAACAGCTATTTTGGGAAAATTTACTTTTGCATAATTTTGATGATTTTTTTAAATTGTGATAATCAATAATAATGCCAATAATGATCAATAACTCCACTCTTATACAGTATAGACACTCCAAACTCACTACACACATCAATGGCCTCCTCATGATCATACTACAACAGCTTTTTATGGAAAATATACTTTTGCATATTTTGATGATTTTTTTATTCGATTTATAAATAATCGATTTTATTTATGAATAAAATGTTTAAATAGTATCGGAAATGGTGCAATATGCAGTAAACAAGATTATTAACTTGTTGTTGATGACAACACCGCGGTGAAGTTGGTTTTAGGTTGGTATTCGACAGACATTCATCATTTCCGTGTTCAATAGCTTCCGTTTCACGTGACCAAAACACACAAAACCTGACCTGTATTATAGCACAAGATGAGACAAACAAGACACACCCCTTTTGATTCATTTTGAAAGATCCTTCTGTTTCTTACAAAATTTTTACAGTAAAAATATCAATATTTCTTCAATAGCTTCCACAAATTGTGACCGCGGGGCCCCAAACCTCAACTAAAATATTCTACTGAGACACACAAACAAGACACACCCCGTTTGATTCATTTTGAAAGCTCCTTCTGTTTTTTATAATTTTTTACAGTAAAAATATCAATATTTCTTCAATAGCTTCCACATCAAGTGACCGAGGGGCCCCAAACCTCAACTAAATTATTCTACTAAGACACACAAACAAGACACACCCCTTTTGATTCATTTTGAAAGCTCCTTCTGTTTTTCAGCGTGTGTCTACCCTTCACCGAGAGGCTTGGGTAACCCGTTGAACCCCACTTGTGATATGGATTGGGGATTGCAATTATTTCCCATGAACGAGGAATTCCCAGTAAGCACGGGTCATAAACTGGCGTTGATTAAGTCCCTGCCCTTTGTACACACTGCCCGTCACTACTACCGACTGGATGGTTTAGTGAGGTCCTCGGATCGGCCCCGCCGGGGTCGGTCACGGTCCTGGCGGAGCGCCGAGAAGACGATCAAATTTGACTATCTAGAGGACTATCTAGAGGAAGTAAAAGTCGTAACAAGGTTTTCGTAGGTGAACCTGCAGAATGATCATTAACAGTTGAGCACCCCACGCGGGGCCTCTCCAACCAGCCAAACCTGCCGAGGGGACGGACCCCGGCTCTCTCCCCGAGAGCCCCAGGGCCCGCCCCCAAGGCCCCGCAGCAGATGGACCGGCGTGACAGGACGGAGGCGTGCGTGCCCGAGCTCTCCTGCGGGCGGAAGAGGGGTCCCTCCAGGGTCCCCCTCTCTCCGCCCCGGTGCCCTCGGGTCCAGTCGAGTCTCCCCTACCTCCTCCGACCCTTCCCCGCGGCAAACTCCACCCTGGTCCGAGCCCCGGCCAGCCCGTCGGACTCCCTGGCTCGGCCCCCTCTCCGGCACCGACCCCTCGCTCCGCAGCGCGTGCACTCCCGCCAGCCCGTCCGAGGGCCTGACGGACCTGCCGTCGTGGCGCGCGTGGGAGCGTCAGGGCGGCGTCCACGTAGAGCGGGCCCGGCCTGCGTCCGGCGGAGACCCGGTCAGGGCTCTGCACTCGGAACCTCTCGAACGGTCTCACCCTGGCCGTCCCGCTGCGCGCCTCCGGGTACCCAACTCTGCTCCATCCTCCGGAGGGAGCCAGGGGGGTTTAATGTCTCCACCCTGGGGACCAGCGCTTACCCTGTCCTCGACGGGGGGGCCCGGCCCGAGATGCGGAGCGCCTGGGCAGTTCGCTGAACCTGTCCAACCCCCAGTCTCGGAAGCTTGGCCTCCAACCTGAAAACGAAAACTGTACAACTCTTAGCGGTGGATCACTCGGCTCGTGCATCGATGAAGAACGCAGCTAGCTGCGAGAACTAATGTGATTTGCAGGACACATTGATCATTGACACTTTGAACGCACATTGCGGCCCCGGGTTCCTCCCGGGGCTACGCCTGTCTGAGGGTCGCTTTGCCATCAATCGGAGGAGCCTCTCCTCCGCGGCTGGGGCTGTTGCAGGCCGCCTACGGCGCGCCTTCATCCCCCTAAGTTCAGACCTCCCGGGACGCCCGGTGCGGCCCCCTCCAAGCATTCCCCGGCTCCGGGGAAGGGGCGCCACTCCCGTCGAGCCCCTGGCATGAGTCGGGCGCGGCTGCCGGTGGACCCTCCAGTCTCCGAGCTGACTGCGTTACGCGTGCGAACCACAGGGAAAACTCGGCGAGAGCGGACCGCCCTTAGTGCCTGAGGCGCGCGGGGGGGGGGGGGGGGGGGGGGGGGGGTGCCCGCTCCCGAGCCTGCCTGCCGTCGCAGCGGGAAACCCGGCTGATCCCGAGCTCCGTGAGCCTCCCCTCCTCCGGGGAGCCACGCCTGGGGGTTGGCGGGGGGGGTGACCTCCCCAACCCCTAACCCACTTCGAATACAACCTCAGTCGGTCAGAGACTCAGCCCGTGGACGGTGTGAGGCCGGTAACGGCCCCCGGCACGGTCTTCTCGGAGTCGGGTTGTTTGGGAATGCAGCCCAAACCGGGTGGTAAACTCCATCTCAGGCTAAATACCGGCACGAGACCGATAGTCGATAAGTACCTTAAGAGAAAGTTGAAAAGAACTTTGAAGAGAGAGTTCAAGAGGGTGTGAAACCGTTAAGAGGTAAACGGGTGGGGTCCGCGCAGTCTGCCCGGGGGATTCAACCCGACGGGTCAGGGACGGCCGCCCGGTGCGGAAGGATCCCCGCCGCTTCTCCTCTCGGGGGGCAGGCGGCGGGGACCTCTCCCCGGCGCTGGCTGGCCCTCGCCGGGCGCATTTCCTCCGCGGCGGTGCGCCGCGACCGGCTCCGCGGTGGCCAGGAAGGGCTCGGGGACTCCGGTTGTCCTCTAGCCAGCTGGGTGCGGGCCTCCAGCTGCAGCAGGCTGGCTGGGGAGGAGTGGGACTGGGGCCCTGGAGGTCCTCCAGCAGGCCGGGTGCCTGCTGGATGTCTGCTGGAGGTCATGCAGGCCTCCAGCTGCAGCAGGCTGGCTGGGGAGGAGTGTGACTTGGGCCCTGGATGTCTTCCGGAGGCTTGGTGCCTGCTGAATGTCTGCTGGAGGTCATGCGGACCTGACGCAGCAGCAGGCTGGCTGGGTGTGTCTGTGACTGGGGCGCTGGTGGTCCCCCCCAGCAGGCTGGGTGTCTGCTGGAGCTATTGAAGAAATATTGATATTTTTACTGTAAAAAAATTATAAAAAACAGAAGGAGCTTTCAAAATGAATCAAACGGGGTGTGTCTTGTTTGTGTGTCTCAGTAGAATATTTTAGTTGAGGTTTGGGGCCCCGCGGTCACAATTTGTGGAAGCTATTGAAGAAATATTGATATTTTTACTGTAAAAATTTTGTAAAAAACAGAAGGATCTTTCAAAATGAATCAAAAGGGGTGTGTCTTGTTTGTCTCATCTTGTGCTATAATACAGGTCAGGTTTTGTGTGTTTTGGTCACGTGAAACGGAAGCTATTGAACACGGAAATGATGAATGTCTGTCGAATACCAACCTAAAACCAACTTCACCGCGGTGTTGTCATCAACAACAAGTTAATAATCTTGTTTACTGCATATTGCACCATTTCCGATACTATTTAAACATTTTATTCATAAATAAAATCGATTATTTATAAATCGAATAAAAAAATCATCAAAATATGCAAAAGTATATTTTCCATAAAAAGCTGTTGTAGTATGATCATGAGGAGGCCATTGATGTGTATAGTGAGTTTGGAGTGTCTATACTGTATAAGAGTGGAGTTATTGATCATTATTGGCATCATTATTGATTAATCACAATAAAAAATCATCAAAATTATGCAAAAGTAAATTTTCCATAGAAAGCTGTTGTAGTATGATCATGAGGAGGCCATTGATGTGTATAGTGAGTTTGGAGTGTCTATACTGTATAAGAGTGGAGTTATTGATCATTATTGGCATCATTATTGATTAATCACAATAAAAAATCATCAAAATTATGCAAAAGTAAATTTTCCATAAAAAGCTGTTGTAGTATGATCATGAGGAGGCCATTGATGTGTATAGTGAGTTTGGAGTGTCTATACTGTATAAGAGTGGAGTTATTGATCATTATTGGCATTATCATTGATTATCACAATTTAAAAAAATCATCAAAATTATGTAAAAGTAAATTTTCCATAAAAAGCTGTTGTAGTATGATCATGAGGAGACCATTGATGTGTGTAGTGAGTTTGGAGTGTCTATACTATATAACAGTGGAGTTATTGAATTTTGTTTGCAGCATCAAAATGTGGTATTGCAATTTGCAGACGGTCCCCGGACGCTCGCCCGGCTGAAGGCTTTGCATAGCGAGCAATGTTGTGAGTCTAGTGCGGAGGACGGCAGTTTTTCGAAAAAAATCAACATTTTGGTCCTTGTAGCTCGTAGTTTATGCTATTATAATTGTACATAGGCATCATTTGTGTTTTAAGAACGACTCAGCTAAGATTTATTGATCCCGGAAGTTTGAATCTGTGAATATCTTTCTAACTTTACCTTACTCAACTATAATGCAAATTATCCAAAGTACAAGTAGTTCTGCAGATCAACATGAACACAAAGAAAAAGACAAAATCCTGGTTTGTTTAACTGGTGAAAACTCAACTCTGCAAATACACTAAATAAAATCTTGGTTCCAGATGAAAGTTAATCCCTGAGTTAGACCATGTCCTACTTCGCTGCATAACTTTCTGCATGATCCTGCAAACAAAAAGACACCCCGATCCTTCCTCCCCCCTCGATCTCCCTCCGGGTAGCTGGACACCCTGACTAACAGCTCATACAGATTTATTTTAAAAACACAATTAATGCAAAAAGCAGGAGACTTCGGCTCTGCAGACTTGTGCTGAACTGACTGGACTTAAGACCAAATGGTCATAACTACAACCACGTAGACCATGTAGTAACCCCGTTGCTACCGGCAGACAGTTATCGGACAAATAACATGAAAATATCAACACGCCAGATATTTGCTAAATATCAAATATTGTGTCCCTAGTAGTCAGTGACATCTAGTAGGGAATGTACGGTGGCTGTCAGAGGCCAAACTTCTTCCAGCATTAAGATGTTTTCATATGTGAGTTGGAGCACTACAGGTAACTACAGGTGTACTGTCTTCTTCTATGGTGCGTTTAAGGCGTCACTGATCCCACATGGAGCTCTAGCTCCTTTCAGACAAAGCTGCGACTTAAGTTTTAAAGCTTGGTTGTCCATTCAGAGACACCGTAGTAAAATGGTGGCAGCTGCATGTATGTGGACCCACAATGAGGAGACAGAAATGCTTCGTTCTAAGAGAACACAAGTTAATTTAGTAAAGTCATGAGACACCAAAAAAGATTTTAATGACAGATATTTTTATCTCATTGATCTGACTTTGTTCATCGCTGCAGCTTTAATCTCGTCCATTAACGTGGATGAAAGCTGGTGTTTAAATGACCTTTAAAAATTCTGCCATTAATTTTGATTCATGATTTTAGTTTTTTCTACTTTTATTGTTGTGATTTAAATGTGCAGAACTCTCATATCTGTAGAAAAGAGCCAGAACTGAGTCCAAGGAGACGCCGTCATCCGAGCCATCGCCAGCAAAATTTCTCTCTGATACACTGGTTATTCATTTCAGTCCAGATCAGGAACCAGAACATGAACCAGATCAGGGAACCAGATCATGAACCAGATCAGGAACAGAAGTGGGAACCAGAACACATTAACATTAACCCATTTAAAGGAACAAGTTTTGTTAAATTCACACATTTCAGACGAGTTAGTGAAGAAATGACAGTTTTAAGATATTTGTTACTAACAGTTGAGGTCTGACCCAGGTCTGGGTTCTAGGATCCTCCCCAGAACCCAGACCTCAATGGATTTGATGGAGAACTATTTCTGGAAAGTCCCTCCAGGATCCTGCAGAACAAGAAGTGACGGAGGTCGTATCAAGTGTGGACTCAGTTTTTTCCAATGAAATTTATTTCTAAAACAAACCAAGTTTTTTGGGATTTTGGTGGAAACTTCTGGAATTCTGTCCATCGTCTCTGGGCAGAAGCAGCAGTTTTCACCCAATCACATCACGGTAACGTCATCCAATAAAAACAGACTTAAGACTGAAATCTCATTTATTTTGGATTTGTACAACCAGGATGCACCTCGACCGACTTTCACAATTAACAGAAAAATAAAAAACTCGGCCACATCTCGTCTCTGGAGTCCGTCCGAGACCACCTGGCCTCAAACGGTTCATGATAACGTCTGATTCCGTCTCGTAGCCCGCTCGCCTCCACATGGTGGGAACTGTGTGATACTGCATCATCGGGGGGGGGGGGGGCAGTTGTGCTGTTGTGGGTCCACATTAAGGTTAAAATGGGTCTAAGCAGGTGGTGCAGGTGTGTGAGGGTTTTATGTGCTATCAGTCAAACCTACGTGCACCATCGATATGCATTTACACAATGGCTTCACATCAACAACCAGACTCACGTGCACGCATGGACGTGCACATGCAGTTGTCCTCTGGGATTTTCAGGCCACAGACATGATCTTCCCCAGGTGAGAGGTTTCAGCTGATTCTCTGCCCTGTGACAAACAAATAAAAAGAATAAAGAAAAATGTCTCCAGCGTCCAGCGACGCTTTGCCTCCTCCACCCGCTTCCTGCATCATTCCTGCCCAAATCCCTCCGTCTCCTCCACGGCAAACAGAAGCTTCTCTCGGAGCTGCTCCAGGCTTCGGTAGGGCGGCAGGTCCAGACGGTTGAAGCTGAGACCAGAGAAAAAAGAAAACGAATTCACAGACTAGAAAGTTGCATCATCTAAAAGACTCAGAAGAGGTGAAATCCTGCATTTATTTCCATAAATGGCCTCCTGTGTTTGTCTTTGGAGACATGTCGTCCTTTAGATTCCTTCATGTTCTGCTGGACTATCAGCATCACTGTTGCTTTTCCCTCAGAAATCTTTTAACCAATAAGAGTCGCCAGCGGATGTCCAGGTAACAGACACCAAGAAGCTGAATAAAACCTCTGAAGATGTTGCAGTGAGAGCCTCTGAGCTGGGCGGATATACCAGGATGCTCTCCTGGAAAGTGGGATGATGATGATGATGATGATGATGACTGAATGGACCTGCCTCATGTCTGTCTAGCTGCAGAAGAGGCAGCTTCTTACCATGTGTGGCTTCGTGGAAGCCAGGTCTCCTTCCCCACTTTGTCTATGCAGAACTTCTGGGGCCCGTTACTTCCTGCAGGAGGAACAAGAGACAAGAAAAAAGATTTGAACCCAGTTATGAGAGGCCTCCATCAGCACCACCACATCCATCAAACTCACACACTTTTTTCCCACATTTTCAACCTCTGCAAACCAAACCGCTCCGTCTAAAATAAAGGCTGACTCATCAATTTTATGTGAAGCTTTTTCATTCAGAGCAGCAAATGTTTCTCCAGGAGACGAGACATCCAGCTTTTCCCCAGAAACGGGTGCAGGATTCAGGTTTGTACAAAGATTCAGCTCAGACACGGGGAGACAGACAGGGACAGAGAGACAGTTTCCATGGCAACACACAGTATTTTGTACCTATGAGCTCAGCAAAGCCTCCGACCGGCAGACGACAGGTTCCCGTTACAAACTGAAGGAGACGGATTCTCTTCTCGTTGTCCATCTCCTTCACCACCTGCAGCAGGAGACAGCAGGAGACAGAGGGAGACGTCAGGAGACACCAGGAGACAGCAGGAGACAGATGAGACAGACAGAGATGTTGCGGACATCGGTGCTCACCGATGAGCATGAGTGTGAGGAGTGTGTGTGTGGTGTGTGTGTACCTGCCAGAACCAGTGGATCTGCTTGCTGTTCTTGGTGTAATGTCTGTAGATGGTGTTCTTCTGCCAGTCGGCCAGATCGATCTCCTGCATCCCGCAGAGCATCAGCTGCAACCGACCAGACGGAGAAGCTGAGGTACAACTTTCTGCGTTAGACTTGCTGCTGTATGATTCGCCTCTGGGTCACAGGAAGTCCCACCCCCTCCCCAGACCACTTCCTTCATATTTCCACCGAACCCTGCTGCTTCATACTGACCTACACAACATGTCTACTACATTCTGAGTTCTGACCTGGATATAAAGACATGAACCAGCCTTACTGGCTGTTTACCAGCCACCTCTCTGCTCCTCACCTCCAGCTCCTTCTCGTCGAAGTAGCGCAGCCACTCCAGAGGAACCACCTCGTTGAAGCCGTCCAGGAAAGCTTTGGTCTGCTCCTCCACGCCGCGGGTGAACCTCCAGTCCGTCAGGAGGCTGCAGGAGGAAGCATCCATCATTTCTCTTCCTGTTGACGTGCGTCGCTCGCTACCACTCTGCTGCCTTACCTGATGTACTCCTCCTTGTTCTCCTCGGTGACCAGCTCGTTCTCGCCGTCGTCCTTCAGCTGGTGGGTGGAAACTTTGCCAAGGATCTCCATGTCCTGAGCGAAGTAGAGCTCCACTCCACACTCCTCCAGGTTGTTTTCTCTAGACACAGTTAGACCACAAACAAACGGTACAGATGTAAGGATGCCAACAGGATTCAGCCTTTCTGATCAGTCGACTTCCATTAAGGGGATTTCAGGCTTCAGGGAGCTCCTACAATCCGCTGCAGACCTTGTTTATGTCAAGTTCAAGGATGAAAACCATTTTCTGTTCTATAAAACACCCGGTACTTTGATCCTGTTCTGTGATACTTACTTGACCCACATGATGGAGTTGTAGAACTCTGGGTCGATGGACTCCAGGTCTTTGAGGGTTGGCTTCTTGTCCAGCATTCGCTTGTAAAACGGCAGCGTGAAGCCGGTATCGATGAACTTTCCGTGGTACAAAGCCTGCAGAGAGGACACGTTACCATAGAAACCACAGGAAGGAAAAGCTCATCCCAGAGAAAGACAGAAGAACCCAGCTGTTTCCAGAAGGTCTCTCCTCTTTCTTACTTCCATCAAACAGAAGCAGGAAGAAGGAAGAATAAAAACATCTGGCTTCACCGAGTCCGACGGACTGAAGGAACCAGGTACAACAAAGACCGGTGAGAATGGTCCAAACCCATCACAGGACAAATGTTTTCCTCTAATTCACAAATAATCTTTCCAATAATCCAGTCTTTACACTGTAAAAAGGAATATCTGGATTAAATAACATTTACAGTAATAAACCAAAAAGCCTGAAACGAGAGAATTCGATTTCTAGAAGTTCGATCGGACGTCTTGGGTTCAGTCGGTCTGACTGATGAGGACGTCGGTTAGAGGTTTGATGGCGGAATCGAACCTCTAGCATGAAGCCGCTCTCACTCCTCTATCAGACCAGCAACACATTTACGTCCCTTTCAAGCCCGCCGACGACCCACTCATTTCCTGTGATGTCATCGCTTTCATGCAACCGGCGGACCTCGTGGTTCGGGGAAGGTTGTGGATTTCTGTCCCGGTTTTTATCGACAGGCTGTGACGGTTTCTCTTAAACCTGCCGGAGGAAACCGCAGAGCTGACTCGGTTCTGTACGGCCAGACGGGCTGGAAGGAGAGCGGAACTCAGAGCCAGAGATTTACCGTAGTCTGCTTCTTATTTAGGTTAAACCAATTACATAACGAAAAGTTCAACTCTGGCTTGAAGAAAAAACTAAAGAAAGTTCTGGTTGCTTCACCTGAAATGTGGCATCATGCAGAAAAACCAGCCGCCTCGGCTGATCTGGTCCAACTGCAGATGAACCCGAGAAGACGGGTCTCAGTAACCCGACCTTGTGCTGCTGCTGCTCATTAACATCATTTCTTCATTTAAACCGTGAGTCATCCAGCTGATGTTAAAGAAGTAATTCGTATTTAACATGTTGAGAGAAGCTGAAGAACAGCTCACCATGGCGATGAAGCGTCCGATGAAGCGGAAGTACGTGAGGTGGTCGGGGTTGATGGAGGAGGCCGGGTTGATCTGCAGACAGTAGTTGTTCTTGCCAGCGTATTCAAACAAACAGTACATGGGGTTCAGGACTTCGTGGGACAGCAGGAAGAACCACTCCCTGCAGAGTGAGAGGACAGAGGAGGGAGATGCAGGACGGCGAGGAACTGAGTCAGAACAAAGATTTTCATTCCAGAAGTTTCATCACCGTCAGAGATAAAACTCAGAAAAACATCTTTAACAAACATCATTTAGAGGAAGAGAAGACGATCCCTGCAAACACAGAAGCAACAGGATGATCATCTGATATCAAATGTTAAGGATCAGAAAAACTATTCCAACTCCTGGAAGTACTAAATACGATAAGCTAACATGACATGCTTGCATTTAAAATGAACGGTTTCCTGGTTTTTTGCCTTAAATTTCCCCTAAAGAGGCAAATTGGTTTGTTAAAATATAAAAACATAAAAAATACACAGATTGTTCCACACACCAAACACATGAATCACATGGAGGACGACACATGTGACAGATAAACACAGCAGGGATGTGGAAGGATGCATGTTAGACAGAATGAGGGCCCTCCACCAGCTGCAGCACCAAGCGCTCCCAAGGCCCCGCCCACCCCCGCAGGACTGATGGGGCGGGGGAGGGTGTATGGACGGACGCAGACACCTCCCAACATCCCGTCCGTGGTTCTACCCTGTGGTAGAACAGCATGATGTCACCTACCATAGGGTAAAACCACTGACGTGACACCGGAGACAGAGACAGAACCAAAGAGAACAAATGAAGCAACAGAAAAATCACCAGATTCACAGAGAAGAGGACGGACGGCAGACGCAGGATGGACAGATGGGATGGAGGAGCTGCTACGTTTACACATCTACAAACACTCACCAGGTTTTACATGCCTGAATAAAACAGCTTCAAAAGGTCATTTTAACATAATCACATAAGACGTCTGTTCATGAGTCAGAAACGGTGACGTTGGACCAGCTTACTGCACACCGGTTATAATGGTCCCATCGTCCACATGTTTAGCTTTTGCAGTCCTGCTAGTGGACTTACAAACAATGGTGGCTTTCCTGACATGTAGTTATCACCAAAACAACTAAAAAGATCATTTTCTGGCTTCACCAGCTGAATGTTTTATTAGTAAACTGGCCAAACAATCAGCAGTTTGATTTAAGGAGAATTATGTTCCCTGCTGGTCCGAGCAGAAAGTGCAGAAAACATCCAGACGAACCAGACAGACCTCCAGAATCATGTTACCGTGGCAACAAGCCAACACGCACCTCTGCATCAGTGTGTCTGAGTGGAGGCATCAGAGCCGTGAGACACTGCCACCATCAGGTCAAACAGGAAATGACACCAGGGAGTCAGGTTTACCTGAAGTCATGTGACCAGAAGCCGTTTTTCAGGATGATTTTTTTTATCTACTGAGCTCTGAAATCAATTCAGAGAAACTTGATGGTGGTCCTGGCCCCAGGGCCAGAACTGGAGCACTGAATGATAGCGCTACGGCTCGTTTTAAGCCACGCTGGCAAACCTGCATCTGTCCACCTGAACCAGTGACGTGTTTGTTCCTGGTGACCAGAGAAGGCCACAAACTGGCATGTTTGCACCCTAATAAATGAAATAATCCGGGTTTTTTCGTCTACTCAGACTGGATCCTGGAGGTAGAACCAAAGGTAAGATCCAGAGAAGGAACAATGCTGGTGAGAAGCAGCAGGAACACAAAATACACCAACATAAACATGATTAAACATTTACAGGTCAGACGGGTGGAAACGAGACGAGAAGCTGAAGAGAGGTGTGTTTGTTTCGTAGCAGCTATTACCTGGCAATACCACCATAGTCCAGCCCCTCCTCTCCTCTCATTATGATGTAGAGGCGGCGGCGAAGATCGTACGGCTTCACGTTCATGATCTGAAGATAAAACATCTTCATTAGAATCTGATTAGAACTCATCGGCATGAACTGGAACTCATCGGCATGAACTAGAACTCATCGGCATGAACTAGAACTCATCGGCATGGCCTAGAACTCATCGGCATGAACTAGAACTCATCGGCATGAACTAGAACTCCTCGGCATGGCCTAGAACTCATCGGCATGAACTAGAACTCATCGGCATGAACTAGAACTCATCGGCATGAACTAGGACTCATCAGAATGAACTAGAATTCATCGGCATGAACTAGAACTCATCGGCATGAACTAGAACTCATCGGCATGGACTAGAACTCATCGGCATGAACTGGAACTCATCGGCATGAACTAGAACTCATCGGCATGGACTAGAACTCATCGGCATGAACTAGAACTCATCGGCATGGACTAGAACTCATCGGCATGGACTAGAACTCATCGTCATGGACTAGAATTCATCAGCATGAACTAGAACTCATCAGCATGAACTAGAACTCATCGGCATGGACTAGAACTCATCGGCATGAACTAGAACTCATCAACGTGGACTAGAATTTAATAGCATGGACTAGAACTCATCGCCATGGACTAGAACTCATCGCCATGGACTAGAACTCATCGCCATGGACTAGAACTCATCGGCATGAACTAGAACTCATCGGCATGAACTAGAACTCCTCGGCATGGCCTAGAACTCATCGGCATGAACTAGAACTCATCGGCATGAACTAGAACTCATCGGCATGAACTAGGACTCATCAGAATGAACTAGAATTCATCGGCATGAACTAGAACTCATCGGCATGAACTAGAACTCATCGGCATGGACTAGAACTCATCGGCATGAACTGGAACTCATCGGCATGAACTAGAACTCATCGGCATGGACTAGAACTCATCGGCATGAACTAGAACTCATCGGCATGGACTAGAACTCATCGGCATGGACTAGAACTCATCGTCATGGACTAGAATTCATCAGCATGAACTAGAACTCATCAGCATGAACTAGAACTCATCGGCATGGACTAGAACTCATCGGCATGAACTAGAACTCATCAACGTGGACTAGAATTTAATAGCATGGACTAGAACTCATCGCCATGGACTAGAACTCATCGCCATGGACTAGAACTCATCGCCATGGACTAGAACTCATCGCCATGGACTAGAACTCATCAGCATGGACTAGAACTCATCGGCATGAACTAGAACTCATCGCCATGGACTAGAACTCATCGCCATGGACTAGAACTCATCAGCATGGACTAGAACTCATCGCCATGGACTAGAACTCATCTGCATGAACTAGAACTCATCAACGTGGACTAGAATTTAATAGCATGGACTAAAACTCATCGCCATGGACTAGAACTCATCGCCATGGACTAGAACTCATCAGCATGGACTAGAACTCATCGGCATGAACTAGAACTCATCGGCACGAACTAGAACTCATCGGCATGCACTAGAACTCATCGGCACGGACTAGAACTCATCGCCATGAACTAGAACTCATCGGCATGAACTAGAACTCATCGCCATGGACTAGAACTCATCGGTATGAACTAGAACTCATCGTCATGGACTAGAACTCATCGCCATGGACTAGAACTCATCGGCATGAACTAGAACTCATCAGCATGGACTAGAACTCATCGGCATGAACTAGAACTCATCGGCACGAACTAGAACTCATCGGCATGCACTAGAACTCATCGGCACGGACCAGAACTCATCGCCATGAACTAGAACTCATCGGCACGAACTAGAACTCATCGGCATGGACTAGAACTCATCGGCATGAACTAGAACTCATCAACGTGGACTAGAACTCATCGCCATGGACTAGAACTCATCGGCATGAACTAGAACTCGTCGGCATGGACTAGAACTCATCGGTATGAACTAGAACTCATCGTCATGGACTAGAACTCATCGCCATGGACTAGAACTCATCGGCATGAACTAGAACTCATCGGCATGGACTAGAACTCATCGCCATGGACTAGAACTCATCAACGTGGACTAGAATTTAATAGCATGGACTAGAACTCATCGCCATGGACTAGAACTCATCGGCATGAACTAGAACTCATCAGCATGAACTAGAACTCAATAGCATGGACTAGAACTCATCGCCATGGACTAGAACTCATCGGCATGAACTAGAACTCATCGGCATGGACTAGAACTCATCGCCATGGACTAGAACTCATCGGCATGAACTAGAACTCATCGCCATGGACTAGAACTCATCGGCATGGACTAGAACTCATCGGCATGGACTAGAACTCATCGCCATGGACTAGGAAAAGAGCCTCAGTTTCATCTGTGTTATGTCGGTGACTCTGTCGCTGCCGTGCGCTTTGCGTAAGTCGGTGGAGGCTCGGCGCATCCCTCTCCCAACCAGATGTGTGCAGTCTGCTACACGAATGCGTCTATGGTTTGGTACTCTCTGGTCTATGGTTCTAGATCCTCTGGTCTATGATTCTAGATTCTCTTGTCTGTGGTTCTAGATTCTCTGGTCTTTGGTTCTAGATTCTCTGGTCTGTGGCTCTAGATTCTCTGGTCTGTGGTTCTAGATTCTTTAGTCACCTTGAGTCATTAACCTGTTAATCAGAAATCAAGTCCATTTTATTGATCAATTTATATTCTATTCATCCAAGTTAAAATAAATTAACAGGATTATAGATTATCATATATTAATATAGATTTTAGATTATAGATTACTAGGTTACATTTTAAATTAGATTATAGATGAATAAATTAGATAATAGATTTTTAGGTTATGTATTGCTAAAATTAGAAAAATCATTTTTATTGTGTATTAATAGTAAAGACATGTCTGACCTGCTGAAATGAATCTTCAAACAGCGTCTGTCTGGACACGGAGATCTTCACGTGGCTCGGCAGCGCGTTGGACTGCAAACACAAAGACCAAAACTTCACGTCAAGACACGTTTTCTGCTCAACCGACTGCAACAGCTGCAGGCTTTTACCTTCCAATACAGATTTCCTATTATTTACTAGCATCCCATTAATAACAGCAAAAAGCTGCAGCTGCTTCCTCTCAGATGAAGTCGCTTTGGATAAAAGCGTCTGACTGTAGAATAGAATAGAACAAAATAGAATAGAACTAAATAGAATAAAATAGAATGGAACTGAATAGAATAGCTGCTCCTCTATATAATAATTATTTAAAAAAAGAAAATTGGTAAAGACGAGGGCAAAGTAAAAAAAATAAAATAAATAAAAAAAACAAAACAAGGTTTAACATCTCATTTTTTCATGTTTATAATTTATTCGTATAATGATGAAAAACAGGTTGAAGTTTTCTGTAAAATCATCAACTTTAGACGGATCTTCCTTTTTAATGAATCCTGAAACATGTTGTTTAACTATAAATAAAGTTATTGCTACCAGCACAGGTAAAACGTGACATGAGAAAGTATTTAGACGAGATTAAAAATAGCCCAGAACAAATGTAGGAGATGACTCAGGAGCGTAAAGTGGTAGAGAAACTAAAAATGTATGCAGGATAAAAACCAGCTATGCAGAGGGAATAATCCGATCTGGACATTTGATCCTGTAGCTAGCTAGGTCCACCCACACCAGACTCCTCATCCAGGTCTTCATGGACCTGCTTTGTGCTCTGGTGCTCAGTCATGTTGGAACAGGAAAGGGCCGTTCCCACATTGTTCCCACAAAGCTGGGAGCATGGAAGTGTCCAAATTCCTTTCACTGGAACTGAGGAGCCGAGCCCAATTCCTGGAAACCAACCCAAACCATAATACCCCCTCCACCAACCGCCAGACCCAGACTCCTCCATCAGATCGCCAGACGGTGAAGCGTGATTCATCCCTCTAGAGAACAGGTCTCCACTGATCCAGAGTCCAGTGGTGGCGTTCGCCACACCGCTGCATCCCACGCTTTGCGTTGGTGATGACGGCCTGGATGCAGCTGCTGCCATGGAAACCCGATCCATGAAGCTCTCTTCTGTTCTAGAGCTGATCTGAAGGCCACGTGAAGTCTGGAGGTCTGGAGCGATCCACTCTGCAGAAAGTTGCTGACCTTTGCGCCTCAGCATCCGCCGACCCGCTCAGTCTTTTTACGGAGCCGACCACTTTGCTTCCACTTTGTTATGATCCCACTGACAGCTGACTGGAATATTTAGGAGGGAGGAAACTTCATGACTGGACTTGTTGCACAGGAGGCTTCCTACCACAGCGCCACGCTGGAATCCACTGAGCTCCTAAGAGCGACTCGCTCCTTCACAGAAACAGTCTGCATGCCTCGCTGCTTGGTTTTTATACACCTGTGGTCACGGAAGTGATTGGAACACCTGGTTTCAGTTATTTGGTTGAGTGAGTCAATAATTTTGGTTATGTGGCTGGATGGATAGATGGATGGAATTTATTAACCCTGTAGGATTATTCCTCCTCCTGTTTCTCTCTTTTTGTTGGTCTTTTAATAAAATGTCTAGTTAACGATTAAATGGGAACACAAATGAGTAGAAGAAGGAATGTTTTTCTTTAATGACACAAGGTGTAGATGAGATCAGTAAAGGGGTTTAATCATTCTAATGTCGCACGTTGCAGCACTTTGCTCAACATTGTTGTTTTCAGAGTGCATTATAACTAAAGTTGCAGTAACACTTACATGACAAAGGAAACGAAACTGATGGTATTTCCACCTAAAGCTGCGATCGTAGGCGCCGGGTGAGCCGCCTTGCCGTGACCTGCACACAAATGTAGACAGAGAGAAAAGAGAACTCTGTAAGCTCCATAAGGTTTTAAAACAAACCTAAAATCAACATCATGATCTCCTGAAATAAACCCTGATGTTCCTGAAGGAGACTGATGTTTTCCTTAGCTGCAGGTCAGAGTAAATTTTAAATGCTCCTCATAACTAATCAGTGTGTCTGGGTCTGGAAGACTGGGTTGAGTTTGTATAAGTTCAGCAGCCTGCAGACAGCAGAGGTTTGCTTTGTCAGCAGACAGAGGCTGAGAGGAAGGAAGGAAGGAAGGAAGGAAGGAAGGAAGGAAGGAAGAAAGAAAGAAAGAAAGAAAATATTGTAGGGTTAGTTTGGGGTTTAGGGTTTGGCCTAGCAAACGGAGACCACAGCAGCGTTCGCTACTGACACTCCTGAAGGATCCAGAGCTAAATCCGCCAGCAGTCCACCACCATCCCACTAAAAATACATGCACATATCAGCAGGAAAAGCAGCTTCGCATGTGCATACGGTGAAGCTGTGCACACGGTGTCTGCAAGCAGCGGCCACATGAGCAAACACACACTTGCATGCCAAAGGTAAACAGAGAGCAGCACAAACAGCCACACACATGCCAGCAGAGCCTGCTGCAGCACATCTGCACATCCTCCTGGCTCTGAGACGGCCAGCCATAAACCTCCATGTTCATGACAACATGGGATCAAATGTAGGTTTTTTAATATCTGTAATTATGAAGATGATTCAGTTTCAAAGAAATATTAGAAATAGGTTAAGAAGTTAAAAGCAATAGATAAAAACATTACAAGAAAATAATCTTTTACACAATCTTTTTACAGGTATTTACCAAACAGGAGATTTATGTCCATAAATAAAGGCAATGCAGTCTGATCAGAGCAAGGCAAAGTCACCATACAAACAGAAAATTACTAATCATCTCTTTTATAGTGTTTTATGGTGTATTTGTTTAATCTCTGTGTTAGAAAATTGTTACCTCAGCCTCTGACATCTCTTTATTTTTTAATAAGCAGCTTTAGGAGAGAGGGCTGAGATAGAATATTTACCCTGACTCAAACCCGGGTCTGGGGTCTTTAAAGGTGGTAGTGCGCAAGTTGTGGTCCACGAAATATCGGACTCCCTCTGCCGTGTACTTCATCTCCCAGCCCGGGGGCAGGGGGTGCTCCTTGATCATCCTGCAACAGGGAGAGGGCAGTGAGCACGGTCCCAGTCTGAAGGGCGCCGTCTCAGGGATAAGACTTAACACAACTCCACCCCCAAAAACCTGTGCAGATAAAGTCCTGGATCATACCTAACACACAAACCTCTAGAGCAGAAGTCCTGGGGATCTGGGACTTTAGCTGCATAGCCCCACTAACCTGTGCAGCTAAAGTCCCCGATCATATGGCCCCCATTAATCTGTGGAGCTAAAGTCCTGGATCATACTTCCCCCCGCTAACCTATGCAGCTAACACCTCGGATCATACCTCCTTAGCTAACCTGTTGAGCTAACGTCCTCGATCATACCTCCCTCGCTAATCTGTGGAGCTAAAGTCCAGGATCATACCTCCCTATCTAACCTGTTGAGTTAAAGCCCTGGGATGGAAAGTACCTCCCCCGCTAACCTGTGCAGCTAACATCACGGATCATACCTCCCTAGCTAACCTGTTGAGCTAACGTCCCCGATCATACCTCCCTCGCTAATCTGTGGAGCTAAAGTCCAGGATCATACCTCCCTATCTAACCTGTGCAGCTAACATCTCGGATCATACCTCCCTAGCTAACCTGTGTAGCTAAAGTCCAGGATCATACCTCGCTAGCTAACCTGTGTAGCTAACATCACGGAAAGTACCTCCCCCGCTAACCTGTGCAGTTAACATCTCGGATCATACCTCGCTAGCTAACCTGTGTAGCTAACATCACGGAAAGTACCTCCCCCGCTAACCTGTACAGCTAACATCTCGGATCATACCTCCCTCGCTAACCTATTGAGCTAACGTCCCCGATCATACCTCCCTCGCTAACCTGTGGAGCTAAAGTCCAGGATCATACCTCCCTATCTAACCTGTTGAGTTAAAATCCTGGATCATACCTGCCCCGCTGACCTGTGGCGCTAAAGTCCCCGATCATACCTCCCTCGCTAACCTGTGGAGCTAAAGTCCAGGATCATACCTCCCTATCTAACCTGTTGAGTTAAAATCCTGGATCATACCTGCCCCGCTGACCTGTGGCGCTAAAGTCCCTGATCATACCTGTCCCGCTAACCTGTGCAGCTAAAGTCCTGGATCATACCTCCCCCGCTAACCTGTGCAGCTAACATCATGGATCATACCTCCCCCGCTAACCTATGCAGCTAACATCTCGGATCATACCTCCCTCGCTAACCTGTGGCGCTAAAGTCCAGGATCATATCTCCCTATCTAACCTGTTGAGTTAAAGCCCTGGGATGGAAAGTACCTCCCCCGCTAACCTGTGCAGCTAACATCACGGATCATACCTCCCTAGCTAACCTGTTGAGCTAACGTCCCCGATCATACCTCCCTCGCTAATCTGTGGAGCTAAAGTCCAGGATCATACCTCCCTATCTAACCTGTGCAGCTAACATCTCGGATCATACCTCCCTAGCTAACCTGTGTAGCTAAAGTCCAGGATCATACCTCCCCCGCTAACCTATGCAGCTAACATCTCGGATCATACCTCCCTATCTAACCTGTTGAGCTAACGTCCCCGATCATACCTCCCCCGCTAACCTGTGCAGTTAACATCTCGGATCATACCTCGCTAGCTAACCTGTGTAGCTAACATCACGGAAAGTACCTCCCCCGCTAACCTGTACAGCTAACATCTCGGATCATACCTCCCTCGCTAACCTATTGAGCTAAAGTCCCCGATCATACCTCCCTCGCTAACCTGTGGAGCTAAAGTCCAGGATCATACCTCCCTATCTAACCTGTTGAGTTAAAATCCTGGATCATACCTGCCCCGCTGACCTGTGGCGCTAAAGTCCCTGATCATACCGCCACCGCTAACCTGTGCAGCTAAAGTCCTGGATCATACCTGTCCCGCTAACCTGTGCAGCTAAAGTCCTGGATCATACCTCCCCCGCTAACCTGTGCAGCTAACATCACGGATCATACCTCCCCCGCTAACCTATGCAGCTAACATCTCGGATCATACCTCCCTCGCTAACCTGTGGAGCTAAAGTCCAGGATCATACCTCCCTATCTAACCTGTTAAGTTAAAGCCCTGGATCATACCTCCCCCACTGACCTGTGGAGCTAAAGTCCAGGAACATACCCCCCTATCTAACCTGTTGAGTTAAAGCCCTGGATCATACCTCCCCCACTGACCTGTGGAGCTAAAGTCCAGGATCATACCCCCCTATCTAACCTGTTGAGTTAAAGCCCTGGATCATACCTCCCCCACTGACCTGTGGAGCTAAAGTCCAGGATCATACCCCCCTATCTAACCTGTTGAGTTAAAGCCCTGGATCATACCTCCCCCGCTAACCTGTGAAGCAAAAATCCTGGATCATACCTGCCCCACTGACCTGTGGAGCTAAAGTCCCTGATCATACCGCCCCCATTAATTTGTGCAACTAAAGTCCTGGATCATACCTCCCCCGCTAACCTGTGCAGTTAACATCTCGGATCATACCTCCCTAGCTAACCTGTTGAGCTAAAGTCCTGGATCATACCTCCCTATCTAACCTGTTGAGTTAAAGCCCTGGATCATACCTCCCCAGCTGACCTGTGTAGCTAAAGTCCTGGATCATACCTGCCCCGCTAACCCGTGTAGCTAAAGTCCTGGGTCATACCTCGCCCGCTAACATGTGCAGCTACAGCTCTAGATGCTAAAACAGAAAAACATGATCCATGCCAGGGTATTCAGGAGCTCCTAGCTTTGATAATTCAGATTTAGGTAGTAGAGATCAACTCCTCCACTATGTGCAGAGTGTGCCTTTCATGCATTATGATTGGAGATTCAGATTAATTAAACATTAGTTTGTCAGAAAAATGACCACTCATAATATTTAGCATCATTGAAGTGCTATCTCAAAAGATAAACTCTGATCATTGGAGTGGAAAAAACTACCTAGCTGCTGCAGATGTAAATATATTTTTCAATCATTAGCCTGAAGGGCAGTTTTATCTCATGTTACATAAACAAGGAGTAGACATGTGAAATCTCCTTCCATCTACATGGTTAGAAGAGTTTTAGAAAGGTCTAATTGCAGTGGGTGATATGAGATAAATCATTTTAAAAGTAGTGGGAGTCTTTGAATGCCAAAAGAAGCTGGTGAGACCAGCATCACGAGCTAAATGAAGCATGATTAGTTTCTTCATGTAGCTCTAAAAACACTGAGAAGTTTTATTTAGAGTGTGGATTGAACTCCCAGCTGGGATAACGTTGTGATGAGTGCTTTTTCCATCAGTTTGCATCATAATGAGGATGACCTGATGATCACATCAGTATGAGCAAACACTCACAGCCACGAACGTCGTAGCAAGCAGGCCGACACATGCTCACACACACACACACACAGTTCCTCCTACTTTCCTGGCTGCTTTTCTCACCCTTGGGTCCGTGGATCGTCCCACTGAGTCGTCCGAGTGTTGTGGTTAACGAAGTACACTCTGCCATTGTCCTGCCGCTTCTCTGTGGACACAGGATAGAAACAGACCCGCTCACATGGGAGTACTATGGGGGGTTGGGGGGCAGTGGATCACCTGAAAGCCTGTCTCTATCTTTTGGGATGAAGAGGAGGAAAAAACTTCTCACCGGCTCAAGAGAAAAGCAGCAAGTCCGTGTGGTATTTGGCTTGGTGTAAATGCCTCGCTGGGGTAAACCTGAGTGTGTGTGTGGGTGGCTAAAGTCAAAGTGGTGGAGGCCAAACTCACCATGATGGAAGAAACTTTTAAAAGGGTTTTAAGCTCCAGAAACAGCTCAGAGAATAATTCCTTATAGAAGTGTGTACAACATTGTGTGTATTCACATCCAGTCTACAGAGTAGCTGGTGCCCCATCCTCCTCCTTCTCCTCCTCCTCCTCCCTCTTTCTGACATCTTTTTCTAATTAGCAGGAGTGTGTGGACGGCCCAGAAACAGTAGAGCTCACATTGCAACTCTGACTCGCTTTCCTCTAGACTCACTCCCCCCCGTTACTATCTAGCTTGTACCCCCTTCCCCTTTTCCTAGCTTCTTGTACTCACTCCCATCTCTCTCCCTCCTCCATTTTTTCATCTCCCCCCTTTTCTCTTTCTGAAGAAGAAAAGAAGCCACTGCATACAAAACGAGTGCCAGAGAAGAGAATCTGAGCCAATGATATAATTGAGGTACCGCAGCCTGTTGAAAAGGCATCATGGGGAACACGGCTGGAAATCCTGCTGGGACACCAGCTGCCAGCAGCGACTCTTCATGAATGATTGTGTGCGACATGATTCTGTGGATCCCTTTACATTACTCACTGGGTAAAAGTAGTCCCATCAATAACGCTGCCTCTGGAATTGGAGTGCAGGATAAATGAAAGCAAGAGAGACTTCATCATGATTTTCAGCTAAATCTGTCCATTACTGGCTTGTTTGCTTACAGCAGACTGAAACACGAGCAGCCCTGGAAACCATGGCTCGGCAAACATTTAACATCACGTGACTCAAACGTTTGTCCGAGAGCCGCCTCTGGACCTGAAACAACAGCAGTCAGCGCTCGCTTCGGGAGGCGCTGCTTCACGCTTCATGTCTGGCAACAGTTGCAACACAGCTGCTGCAGCTTGGAAACACCTCACATTCAATATTCCCAATTTTCCATCAGCGCCAGCTTCCAGAAGGACAGAAACCTGGTGCCGACCCGCAGGACCCTACCTGAGGGCAGATTTGAGGTGTGTTAGGTAAACTTACCCCATCCAGGAGGCAGCGGGCCCAGAGGGTCATTTTCCACCGGAGCGCCAGATGGCTGAAACAGAGACAAAACAAGTCCAGTTAGGAACCTTTCTGTCCCCTTTCTTCCTGCTTTCTCCGTCCTCGTCTGGTCGTACAACGGAGGAAAAGAGTTCAGGAGAAAAGGCAGGAAAAGTCAGCGAGAGGTCAGGTGAGCTAGAAAATAAAACGATGTACTGGTTCAGGCTTTTCCGAAGTGAGGAAGCCCTTCTGCGTCCTGGAAGGTGATCTGAGGTGGAGGGGGGTCCTCTCTGCTGCAGCGGCAACGGGCGACTGACGGAGATGCCCGGCCGGAGGCTCGTATGCCTCCAAAAACCACACGCTCGGTAGGAGGATAAAACAACAACGCTGTTCCAATGAGCTCACTGGCTGGATGCAAGCCCCACCCACCCCCGCTTCCCGCTCACCCCCCCCGCTGTAGCGCTGCTGTGAAACTAGCAGGAACGTGTGATGTCTGAGGGAACTGAGGGAACATTCATGCTTGTTCCAGACTGGGCTCCCACCTCCTCACCAGCCCCACCCACCCACAGCCGGACAAAAGGCACCTTTATTCACCCTGGAAACCACGGTGGGGTTTACTCAGCCTGCACACGAACACGCATCCATGCACGCACACGCATTCACAGTTAAACAAGGTGTTTGTGTGCCACAGCTTGGACCGTTTGCCTGGAAGTAGCAAACAGGAGTCAGTGTGTATGCTCGTATGTATGAACACACACACAAGAATATATTAGCTGGAGTTGAAAAGATACTTCTTAGGAATCAGAGACCACAGGTGGGCCGGTTCAGGTGTGTCGAGGATTATTTCCTGTTCTCCCTGAATGCCAACGAGCTGCGTTTATCCCATTTAAAGAAGCTCCGTCATGGAAAGTCTGAGGACGTTGGGATGGAAAGGCCTGCTGGAGGAGCCAGAATGGGCACATAACAGGGTGAAAGGGTGGATGTGTGTTGCTGCCATCCACAGCCAATCGTTGCCCCACCCGTATGGCTTTCTGTGACTAAAAAAGGTAAAAGGAGAATATAATGATATAAAGACATGATGACTTCATCCTGGCTCTGACCATTCAGCTCCTCAGCAGCTTCCAGACGGAGAGAAGCTGGAGGAGGAAAAAGAAAAGGGGACTGAAAAAACAAGAGAGGGAGAGGAAGCGAGGGAACAGCAGCGTGTTGGCACAGCCGTGTGAAATAAAGGCTGGACGTTATGGATTCTGGAAGGAACATGCTAAGAAGGCTTCAGGGCCAACGATGGCAGAACAGAAATGATTTTCTACAGCAGCATCTAAGGCTGCAGAGCCAGAGGGCAGATACGGGTCCAGAAAGTCAAAGTTTGGTAGAACAAAGGTCCGGCGGTTCGTCTGACAAAGACCAGCTCATCCGTGTTTTCCAATAACCATTCCAAAAAAATGAAAATATTTCCTGGTTCAGATGTAGTAACCTGCCACATGTCATCGCCTGATGCAGCCAGAGAAAAAAGTTCAACATGCTACACGTTTAATATTTAATCAAAAGTCATGGTTATAAAAGAAATCTTCCCTTTCTGATGAGAAAAGCTAAAGATGTTCATTTAACCTCGTTAAGGACAAACAGCTGACCACAGGTTTTATTTAGAAGTCAGTAATAAATAAAGAAAAGGCTGGAAACTGCTGTCATTGTGCAGAAAAGCAGCAGCTCAGACAGGCCGTCTGGTTGTTGGAAGACGTGTAGAAAACATGCCGTTTAAACGTGTTCGTTGTCCTTTCATGGAAACACGAGCGTGTTGCGTGTAAACATGATGGTGACGTGCAGCCGTGTGGACGGTTTCTGTTTAAAGCTGCTGCAGGCCATAAAACACAGGCTTGATTCAGGTGCTGCAAGGAGTCCTTGTTCCAGTCAGAATGAAGAGAAAACTAGTGGGAGGGAGGGAGCGAAAGACTAGAAAAAGTAAGAAGGAGAGGTTCTGTGAACTGAGGTTGGATAAAAGTGTTGGTGTGATGCAGAAAAGGGGGATTTTGGAGACGGAAATGGGAGATTGGTGGAGGTGGGGGGTGTTATTGAGGGGGTTAAAGAGTGGAGTAAATAAAAGGCCTGGCAGAGGGGGAGGAAATGGGGGAAACTGCAGTTAATGACGGTCAGGCTGCCCCCCTTTAACGAGCTGCAATTACTCTGCAAACACTTTCCTGCTCGTATCTCTGCAGGAACTGGAGCTGCAACGCTCCATGTTTGCATTGCGGATTCATGCAACCGGAGAAAAATATCGTAAGTGCACGAAGACGCTAAACAGCTGCAAAAAAGTGGAAACTTGTCTGTTTTTAAAGAAGCAAGAAAAAAGAAGAAATGGTGGGAAATTAAAAATAATCGACAAACTGAGGGCAAGCTGCGGGTTTTGGTTTTGCATTAGATGATTTTAGCAATAAAAGAAGTTTTATTCTATAATTCGAGAAAATTTTAATACTTGCTTTTGAAAAAAAGGTTTTGGCTAAACGTACTTAATAGCAGAACGATCAGCATCTTCAGCAGACGGCATGTTGTAGCCCAGGACCGCGTTTACGGCTGTAGTTTGTTCATCTTTCCTGACCGTGCTTTTGTTGATCAAACCTACAGGCAGCTGTGCGTTGGGATAAATTGGCTCTTTTATTCACAGATTTTATCGCTTCATTTAGAACTGCCAGCAGAGAGGTCAGAAAGATGTTTCAGATGCATAAAGGCTTAAAAACGGTGCCAGGAAGTCCTGTGTCTCCAAACATGGCCTTTCTTCTCAGGTCTACCAGAAATAAAACGTGCACGCATCTGTTTGTGAGAGGAAGTGTGCACGAGTCCGTTACAGCGCCACGGTCCAGTTAAGAGGACCTCCGACTCCATGACCCTCGTTGGTTGTCATGTGCTGCACAGAAGAAATGTGGCGCCTGACCTCCACATTACAGCTGTGTGAAGACATGAGCTCCCACCAGGAGTCAACAGCAGGACCGACGTCGGCATCTTTATAACACAGAACAGATTCTGTATCCTTCACAGCCGATTTCTCAGGTTAAATAAAAGGAGGAGGTGTGAGTGTCGGCCAACATGAGGCTGCTTCCACAGTAACCATGATTCTGTGTTTCCTTGTTCACACACTGAGGCCATAAATAGTCACTGCTATCAGTAGAGTAGACATTCCAAGACCGAGCGGCGTGGTATCGCCATGAAGGGCGGGCTCGCTGTTTCTCACACAAGCCCTGCCAAGGAGAGAGGGAAGCATCAGCTTCCAGATCAAATGTTTCTAGGTTTAGTGACACAACTGATAACCATGATTGGTCAGTCATTTTGTCATTATTTCAGCCAATCAGTGGAAATGTTGGATAATAACCTGGTCATCAGACAGAGTCTGCTTCATCCTTTCCAACCTGGTCATCAGACAGAGTCTGCTTCATCCTTTCCAACCTGGTCATCAGACAGAGTCTGCTTCATCCTTTCCAACCTGGTCATCAGACAGAGTCTGCTTCATCCTTTCCAACCTGGTCATCAGACAGAGTCTGCTTCATCCTTTCCAACCTGGTCATCAGACAGAGTCTGCTTCATCCTTTCCAACCTGGTCATCAGACAGAGTCTGCTTCATCCTTTCCAACCTGGTCATCAGACAGAGTCTGCTTCATCCTTTCCAACCTGGTCATCAGACAGAGTCTGCTTCATCCTTTCCAACCTGGTCATCAGACAGAGTCTGCTTCATCCTTTCCAACCTGGTCATCAGACAGAGTCTGCTTCATCCTTTCCAACCTGGTCATCAGACAGAGTCTGCTTCATCCTTTCCAACCTGGACTGAATGTTGAAACATCAGCTGTGTAAAACAGGATAGAATCTAAATGCATCATAATGAAAATTGAAATGTTTTTGTAGGTTTATTTATTTATTTATTTTTAAAATAAGATTATTAGAGACCTGCGAATAACTTGCAACTTGTCCAGGTGTACCTGCCTCTATCTTGCTAACTGGTGGGACAGACTCCAGCCCCCGCGATGAATGGATATATGAGAATTTTAGAGCTATGGTAAATGCCACAGAACAAGACAGTAAAAGTTACAGCCTCCAACCTGTTCACACTTTATGTGTTAACAAAGCAGGTTGTTTTCCTCCGCCTGACTACATGCTAGATGAATGTTAAAGGTCACTTCAGCTGCATGAGAATGACAGTAAAAGGAGGGAAACGGTGGTGGGATGCAGGGTGTAAAAGAGGAGTAGTTGAGTGTAAAAAAACAAGTTTTAAAAAAGGGAGGAATGGACTGATAGTTCATGGATGAAAGGATGTGAAGCTAAAGAGAATGTTTGAAGGACTGATTGATGGATAAAACAGCAACTTATTAAAAATCAAGTGAAGGTCATTTCGAAGATGACAAACATAAAAACAATCGGCTGCGAGGACGGCAGAAAAATAAAGAGTGAGGCAAACACAAACAGAGCTGGGTGGGGTGTTTTACTGAAGCCTTTAAGGGTTTTAAAGCTGGTTTTTACTGACGGCTCATTGAAAACACTGAAATAAGTCTTTCCTGTCTGACTGCAGTCTGACCTTGGAAAATGGATAAAATGAACAATACAACTGAATATCATCAGCAAAGAAATAATACGACACATCAGTAAATTTTCTGACTTAATAGTCAAAAAGGAGAACATACAAAAGCAACAGGATTGGCCCTAAAACTGAACCCTGTGGTACCCCACAGTTACGCAGGATCTGACATGATGTAGTTCACTGAAGTTCTACCTGACAGGTGAGATAAAAAACACTTTAAAACTGAACCAGACATCCCAACCAGATCCTGGATTCTGCTGATTAAAATTTTATGATCGACTGTGTTAAACACAGAAGAAAAATCCAACTAAGACTGAGCATGCTCCAGAGTTTGCTGACATCATGATGTCTGGAGACCTGAAGTAAAGCAGTTTCTGTAGAATGATTTTTGAAAAAATCTGACTGAACGTTTTCATACTGTTTATATATGTGCCAGAAAAAGTTAGTTGTTCTGCAACCACTTTTTCTAAAGTTTTAGATAGTTCAGATATGGGCCTACAATTCTTAGGTTGTGATGGGTCCAAACTGGGCTTTTTAAGAACTGGTCTAACAACAGCGCATTTAAAAAAGCAAGGAACTACCCCAGGTATAAGAAAAGTATTACATACACTATCCATACATGAACCAATAGACTCAAAACTCTTTTTAAAAACACAGGTGGACAGGAGGAGGGTTTCGTTTTATCCAGCAAGACAAAGGTGAGGGTTAATGTCACTGGTTCAAAGCACGACCAGAAGGAGACAACGTAGAAAGAGGATCTTTCAGTCGTATCTGCTGCTTCTGACGGGATGGTTAAAATCTTTCTGTGCTCTGGTTTCACACCAAAGCACATAGAAAAATATCTAAAGACACAGTGATCGCAGTTTTATTCAATAATTCCAATCCCACATTTGACATATCAATATTTCCATATCGATTCAGTTGGGGGTCGGGATAGTCCGCTAGATTCGGTGCGACTGGGGACTCGGTTCATTAGGGGGTCGGGATAGTCCGCTAGATTCGGTGCGACTGGGGACTCGGTTCATTAGGGGGTCGTGATAGTCCGCTAGGCTCGGTGCGACTGGGGACTCGGTTCATTAGGGGATCGGGATAGTCCGCTAGGCTCGGTGCGACTGGGGACTCGGTTCATTAGGGGGTCGGGATAGTCCGCTAGATTCGGTGCGACTGGGGACTCGGTTCATTAGGGGGTCGGGATAGTCCGCTAGGCTCGGTGCGACTGGGGACTCGGTTCATTAGGGGGTCGGGATAGTCCGCTAGGCTCGGTGCGACTGGGGACTCGGTTCTTTAGGGGGTCGGGATAGTCTGCTAGGCTCGGTGCGACTGGGGACTCGGTTCATTAGGGGGTCGGGATAGTCCGCTAGGCTCGGTGCGACTGGGGACTCGGTTCATTAGGGGGTCGGGATAGTCCTCTAGACTTGGTGCGACTGGGGACTCGGTTCATTAGGGGGTTTGGATAGTCCACTAGACTTGGTGTAGACTATCGTGGCCCCTTAATCAAATGCAGTTTTTTTTTTTTATTGAACACTTAACAGTAAAATAGAAACTTAAAAAACACCAACATCCACCCAAACTGCACTTTTTCCTTCTCTGATTGGAAACAATAATAATTAAAAAAAGGCTCCAATTTCCTTAATTGAGGTGTTTGTTCAGAAATGACAGAATATTCTGTGTTATGCAGATTATAAAGCTGCTCCTCAATATTTTTCTCTTCTTGACTCCTAACAGGGAAAACATTACCTGAACTTAACAGTAACTGCACTTGCCTTGTATTTGAATTTCATTTGGTTATTGAATATAATGACAAATTTTCCAGACAATTTAAAAAAAGGATTGATTAAGCTACTTGTTTTTAGGTCACTGGTAATAAATGGAGACCCAGTGCAATGACTTAAACTGCCTGCCCACCATCTTGTACCAAGAAAAATATTAATGGTAAAAATTCTAGAAATGAATTATATATACTTTTTAAAGTATTAATAATTAATCAGATAACAAGAATAAAAGAACAGATTGTTCTGGCCTGTCATTGATTGTTCAAGCTGAAAACTTTCCACGGTTCTTATGAATCTTACAAAGTGACTGCTAGAGGGACAAAAAGAAGATTTAAGATGTTAACATCAGGATGAATCTGAGTCGGCTTTTAGCTCTGGGCAGGAAGCGAAGCTAACGTCTGCGAGGTAAACATCAGCGTTGTCTGCAGGTGAACCGGTCAGTACCTGGTAGAGGAAGCGCTGGCTGAACTGGTGCATGGCGCCCTGCAGCTGGCTGCGCTGGCTCTGCCACTGCTGGTAGTTGCGCACAGACTCTGCGGTGGGCCTTTGCCATGTGGTGGTTCTGGTGTTGTGGTCCACGTAGTAGAACCGTCCCCGCTGGTCCACTCTCTTCTCCCAGCTGGATGGGGTGAAAACAGACAGGGTGGGGGTGAGAGGGGCTGCAGCTTTCAACAACATGTTGATCAAGCATAAAGAGTGGGTGTTTAATTGTTTTAAAAAAAGCTGCTGATAGTAACAGAGCTCATTTATAGAGGGAAGGAAAATGAAACAAGGACAAGAAAAGGAAGGAAAACAGTAAGAAGAGGTTTGAGTGGGAGCCATGAAGGAAAAAAAGTGGGGGTGGGGGATAAGGGGATAAAAAATTAGGATCTATGTAAACATTTTAACATTTTTATTTTAAATACATTTTGCAAACAAAAAGAAAATTAAAACCTGGACCTACAAACAATTCGTGAGCCAGTAACATTCTGGCATATATCTGGCATGAGGGAAAACTATGGCTGGTTGACATCATTTCACTGGGTGCTAATACGCTGCCAACACACGTATCACCAAGACAGAAAGCAACACGCTGGGTTTCTGATAATCATCCGCACCCTGCTGCATGTAACTGCCTGCCAGTGGCATGACTCAGAGCTTTAGGTATATCCTCTCCTTCCCCTTAGACAGGGTTCTGGACATGGGCTGCGATAGGAATGGCCAAAGGAAAGCCACACTCAGAGAGCAGAAGTCTGGAACCACCAGGATGGGCTGCTATTCTCATCTCTGACTTCAGAAAGACAGAATTTAAATTAAAAAGTGCATCAGCTTCCCTGTAATTCCTCTAAAAAAAACTAACAACAAATAAAAGAAAAACACTGTAGATATGAACAAACAACAGAAACCTAAAGAATACAAAATGACGGCTGTCATGTAGTCATCAATATGAAGCTGGTGTGGATAATGGCTGGGTGGATAGGATGGATGGATGGATGGATGGATGGATGTGTGGATGGATGGCTGGGTGGATAGATGGATGGATGTGTGGATGGATGGCTGGGTGGATAGATGGATGGATGGATGGGTGGATGGATGGATGGGTGGATGGATGGATGGATGGGTGGATGGATGGATGGATGGATGGATGGATGGATGGATGGATGGATGGATGGATGGATGGGGGCTCATTTACGGGGGAACACAATGTTTAAAAGGCATCAGGAAAAGTTTTTGTCTGTTTGTGGATCAAACTGTGGACCAGGCTGGAGGAAAACCACAGGCAATGCCCACATGCGTGGCTGAGTGGGCAGAGTGGTCGTTGTGTAGCCCAAGGGTTGCCGGTTCGATCCCTGCCCAAAGAGCCCATGTCGGGGTGTCCCTGAGCAAGATACTGAACCCCTAATTGCTCCTTTGTGGTTAGCACCTCGCATGGCAGCTGTATATGTATGTATATGTATACATGATATATAAAGATGTGGCACCCGAACCGTACAGAAACGATCTGGAATGAAGCGGTTATTATTATTTTAATGTATGATGATGGTGATGAAGGTACAATGACTAGCTGTTGTACGTTACCAGGGAGGGGTCAGAGAAGCCGATGCTTCCACCAGCTCCTTTTAAACTTGTTTTTGCTTTTTTGGCTTTCTGTTTATTTCTCTTTTTGATTTTATATTTTTGTCATTATGTTCAAATAAACAATTTCAATCAATCAAACCACTCGGTCGTCACATCTGGTTCACAGTCCTTACCAGTGAACTGCAATGGATTTATTAGTACTCATACTGGTATCCCAGTATCGGCAAGTAATCAAATGTAAGTACTTGTACTCAGTTTGTAAAATGTGGTATTGCTGCATCCCAGCTGTAAATGTAAACGTGCTGCTGTAAGGTGAAATAAAGGATGTGAGGTGGTTTCTCAGCCTCTGGATGCTGCAGGGCAACGACAGCTCCAGTAACGTACATAATAAATATCACTGTGCCATCAAATGAGTCAGAAACTCATATTTCTAAGGTCAGAAAGTCACACAGTGATACTTTTAGGTTAGATGACTTTGTTTTGCAGGATCGACGTCCTTGTGTTACAACAGCTTATCGAATAATCTTGGTCCACTGTTGTGTTCTGGCTTAAAATGTGTCCGAGTCTGAAAGAGTGAATTTTTTTAGTAGATATTGGAGCTTAAAGGCCACCCGGATGGCTCACCAGAGATCTGCCACTATATGTTAGAAGTGAATTTACATCATCAAACTGCCTTAGTGGTACTTTTTAAAGGTACCGGTATGATCTGACTTGCAACTAAAAACACTAAATATCAGTTACAAAACAGCAACGAAGTTGGACTTGAAAATAAATACAGTTTATAATATATTTTCTGCTTCTTCCTTGGGGCTGATGGTTTGAATATCTTGCTCAGGAACACTTCAGCAGTATGGACGGTTGAAAACACAGTTATTTTACTGAGGGATCATTTCTCTATGCTGCTGCTGAGCTTCCCTCAAAAGGCAGGACAAACACCGTTGCTCCAGATATTAACACCAGCTGCTTAGTTAGTGGAGGCAGGGAAAAGTGGCCTGTGGAGCATCTGCATAGTTATCTGATTGTATCTCTGTGCACCAGTCATGCCATTACCTACCCTGAACGTCCAGTTTAAACTCACTCAGTGGTCTGTGGTCTTCTATTGGACTCATCACTAAGATCACACAGTTCTGATTAAATCAGAGAATAACTCACCAACATCTCAGACACACTGGAAGGCATTAAGTTGTGCCTGCAACATTATATTAAAAACAGAAAAGCAACCACAGATGTCTCAGTTTTGTAAAACCAAGACATTTAACTCCAGAACTGTCTGATGCGCGACTGTAACTGACCAGAGCCCTAACACACACATCAAGAAGCAATGTTTCCAGTCCACACAGAGTACGGCAAACTCGCAGCCAGACAACGTCATATTCTACTTTTCTCAGAAAATTATGATCTTCAGAAATTGTGGTCCACCACAGTAAGCTGCAAGCTGGTTGAATGCCTTCCTTCCAGTTGTGGCAGCCTAAATGTCATCCCACGGGAGGAAATTGTCGATATTTGATGCAACTTTAGTTCTGTGAATGCTTCAGAGTCCAAAGCTCACCGAAACAACCCAAACTGGTGCTGGCAACAGAAAGGGCCTCTAGCCTTTTAATACTTGTAAATCTTCCATGTTACAATGCAGCGTTCAGCTGGAAACACTTGCATCGCACATTCAGACATTCACATGGATGTTCCTTTCACACTTGACTGCCGAAGCCCAACCCCCACAAGGCAGTAGTGCTAAAATACTGTAGCAGCTTCCACCATCTGAACAGTGCTCACGTCCCACAACGACCAATCTGCAAGAAGCATGCCCTGCCCAGAAAAGCCCCACCCGACGACCCACAGGCCCAAAGGAGCTTTTGTTTCTCTAACAGTTATTTCACGACATCATCTAATGTTCTTAGTTCACATCCTGGCTGGTCAGAGTTCTTTCGGAAGCATCAGGAGCTCCGACCTTTTATTATTATGGTTGACTTCACAGAAGCCTGTGCATCCATGGGACAAAAAAATCCATAAATTATTAGTTTGTACATTTTTCATGACAGAAAGCACATAGTCTGGAGTCTCCCTGATACCAGATGTACTGAAATTAAACACAAGTATCCAGAGGTTTGAGGCTGAGCTGGGTCCTGACAGCTCTAATTAGCAGAACTTGGACTTGTCAAGCATCTTGGCATCAAATAAAGAAATCACTGTTGCACAGAGACACAGCCACACTAAACCTGCATTAATGATCACGGCTTTGATTATACACAAGCTACAGCTCTTGCCTTGAGATCGGCCATTTACTCAGAGAAAATCTTTCCAAATCAAAGTCACTGCTACACTTTGGTTTGGCACAGCTGCTCCAGCTCTGGGCTGGGATTTCATTTCAACTCAAACTATTTAAAAAGGAACTTTTTTTTGTGTGTTTTGAAATGCAACACAAAATGCTGCTATATAAATTATAGTCTATAGCAGTTTACATTTGTCTAAAGAACACTTCCTTAAATCACGTAAAAAATGTGATGCAACAGCATCGTGCATAGCTGATACTACTAAAACTTTTACTATTTAAATCAAATACAGCATCAGTTTCACTTGACAATTTCTGATTGCTGCAGGAAGAAAAGTTATGTTACAAGACAGCAACTCTAAGACCCAGCAGGGTGAAGTTTGTAATTCTTCACTCGTTAGAAAGAATATTTGATAAAAACAATGTGACTCATAAGGTCTCTTCAGCCTGGCTTCCAGTGGCTTTCATTATCTCAACTTCCAAACCTTGATTGCCCAACCACCCCCGCCCTGCCCCCTTCAGCCTCTGAACAGTTCCCAGTGTGTACATCTGGAGTGTTAGCCCAGTATTAGCCTGCTAACTGATCCTCTGAAGAGCCACGGTGGCCAGCACAGTGGTGGATGGAGGTACATGTGGCGTTAAGAAAGGACTTTTGTTCTCTGGGCCCCCACGCTCTGGTTCCTTCTATGGAAAAACTGAGATAGGGTGGAGATTTGGAAGTCGGGAGAGAGGGGTGACCTATTCTTAAAATCTGCCTCTCTCTGTCACCCAGTCACTCCTTAAAGTTCAACTAATAATCTGGCTGAGTAAAAATATCATAAAGAGCAAAAAGTTGGCAAAAAGAACTGTTGTAGAAAACTGTTTCCCCACGTGGTTCAGTGTCTTGCCCAAGGACACTTCACCATTTAGTCAATTTGACAGCAGACTGCTCTTCCTCCTAAGATACAGCTGCCCACGACAGAGACGACCCAGGCATCCAATCTGAGGATCCGGTGACCAGAGCACCCGACGACCAGAGCACCCGCAGAGCACCCGACGACCAGAGCACCCGACGACCAGAGCACCCGGCGACCAGAGTACCCGGCGACCAGAGCACCCGACGACCAGAGCACCTGACGACCAGAGCATCCAAGGATTCAATGACGCAAGGATCCAACAATCAGAGGATCTAACAACCAAAGCATTCAACGACCCGAGGATCTGATGACCAGGGCATCCAATCTGAGGATCCGGTGACCCGAGCATCCAGCGACATGAGCATCAAATCCAAGGATCTGATGACCCGAAGATCCAACAACCAGAGTGACAGCAGTAGAAATATAAAGTTATGAGGGACGTACCCTGGTGGCAGTGGTCTCTCCCAGGTTGTGGTTTTTGTGTTGTGGTCCACGTAGTACACTCTGCCGTGAGGTAAAACCCGCTGCTCCCAGCTGTAGGGACACAAATACACACTTACTGCAACACTCTGAGCTTACACAGTAAAATCATGTTTCTATTTAGAGAGGACAGGGAGTGTCTCTTTATGAACACTGGGACATTTACATGGACAGAGAGCAGCATTGATGCAAGAAATCCAGAGGAAACTTCAGCTTCATCACCTGTAATAACTCACTTTAGTTGCTGTGCATTTAACTTCACATGGCTCAGCTTTAGAGGCTTTACTTACCTGAGCTGGATGGAGGGAGAAAGACTGTATTAACTATATAAATCATTCATGTGCAACTCATGTATTTATTCAGTTTTCACCTACTCTGGAAAAAGAAGAATAAATACACAGGTAGTCACATTGTTCACAGTGATGCACAGGAACATTTTTTTTTAGGGTTAGGGTTAGCCCTAACAAACAACGGACGGTAAATAAAACAGGTCATTAACGACATCCTTTATGGCTGCGTTGCTTTCTGTTTTCTTGTTTTTACTGTCCTGTCCAGCATCCTAACATACAGAACGGTGGTCTGTTTTGCTGGACAGGGTTGCTCTACCAAGGCAAACATGTTATGTAAATAGCTGCCCTTAATGTTTGGAATATTTTTACCGTTTTTATTATAATCTTATTTCCTTTAGTTTTGATGAGTCAGTGCTAAACCTGACAGGGAGACAGAGGAAGAGCTAAAAAGAGAAAAGGACAAAATTGAAATGTGAAAATAAAAGTTGTCTAGGCTCCTAAATCACATCAGTATTCACAAAAACAACATTACCTACCACAGTACTTCACGACACAAAGAAAAATAGAATAATGATGAAATCAGTCACCTGTAGAGAAACGTACCAACACACAAACATCAGCAACATCTAGCTGGAAGCAGATGGAGAGACGAGCACGTTTGTGAGCATGCACGTGTGAACGTTATGTGGGGCCATGCAACAAGGAAGAAATGTGTGCTTGCAAGGGGGCCGTGATCACGCCGCACACCCGAAGCATCTGGGGGAGACAGGGGGAGCCCGAGGCCCTGAAGGCCCAGCAGGTCCACAGAGCACAGAGACCAGGATGGCCAAAGCAAACAGAGCAGCGGTCCACTCAGCCCAGAGCAGAGGGGCCCCCCAACGCGACGGGGCAGGGGCACCGAGCAGCCCAGAGTGACGGTGAGCAGGCCCAGCAGGGGCACGGAGGGCACACACCCCACACATCCAAGGGCCACCCACGCCCCCTGGTAGAGCCCTGCCCAGGAACCCAATGGAACCCGACCGCCCCAGGCAAAACCACTGTGGGCCACGTCAACCTAGCACCAAGACCAGGCACCCCAGAGACAAGGACATGTCTGCAGCCCGGGAGATCTCTGTCCCGGGCAAACAACTCCTCAGCTGGCTGCTGTAGGCGCCCCCGCCTCTCCAGGACCGCCCGAGGGCAGAAAGGCAAAGGCCAAAGTGCAGATATCTGAGTGATTAAGACCCATCTTGAACATCCTTTGTCCTGTGTAATGCGTTCTATGGAGGACTTTGTACTGTATGAGTTGTAAATTTGGGCTGTCTGTCATATTAAAGGCATTAAGACATATTTGTAGCCAAAATGGTTGACTAGGATTGATGGATAAATCTATCTCCCATTTCGAAGTAGGTAGGGAATTTGAATCATCTATTTTTAACATTAATCTGTATATTTTTGAAAGTAATTTTGGGGTACAGAGGTCCATAAAATCTGCTACTATTGGAGGAAGCTCCAGGTCTGTTCGGTGAAGGGGGAATTTTGTGTGTATTACGGTTCTGAGTTGTTGATATTCTAAGAATCTGTTGCTGTTAATCCCATATTGTGATGCGAGTGTATTAAAAGATAAAATATTTCTGTTATGGATAATATGTTGAAAATATTTAATTCCATGGTTAATCCATTGGTTAAAATTTAACATATTTTTGTTTAGTAGAATATCAGGATTGTTCTAGATGGGTGTGAGTTTACATGGTTTTATTGAGGAGTTGTTTCTTTTAGAAATTCCCACCAGGCTGTCAGAGAAGTGCTGATGTTGACAATTTTGAAGCACTTTAGCTTTTTTATACTTGAGCTGAAAAAAAGAAGATTAGAAATTTCCAAATTGTCACAAAATGTTTGTTCTATGTCTATCCACAGGTCATCTAGTGGAGTAGGTTTGAGCCATTTTAGGACATATTGCAACCTATTAGCTAGGAAGTAATGTTGAAAGTTAGGCAGGTCTAATCCTCTCGTCTTTCGGCTTCTGTAAAGTTTTTAAACTGATCCGGGGAGGTTTATTTTTCCAGATAAATCTGGAGATGTGTGATTCTAGTAATTTAAACCAGGTGGAGGGGGGTTTCATAGGAATCATAGAAAACAAGTAGTTGATTTTGGGTAGAACCATCATTTTTTTAGTGGCAACTCTCCCCATGAGGGAAATGAGATTTCCAGCGAACAAGATAATCTTCTATAGTCTTAAGAAGGTGAATGTGATTAAGTTTTGTTAGTTCTGAGAGCCTGGAGGGAATATTTACACCCAGGTATCTAATGTTACCTGATTGTAAGGTGATGTTGGGTAGATTATGAAAGCTACAGTTGATGGGTAGAACTGTACTCTTAGACTAGTTAACGGAGTAATCCGAGAGTGATGAGAATTTACTAATTAGTGAGATTGTTTCAGATAGAGACGTTTGTGAATTCTGGAGGAATAGTAAAACGTCATCAGCATAAAGGCTTATTTTATGAAATATATTTTTGGACTGAATGCCTTTAATAGCTTTATTTTGTCTAATTGCAGCGGCTAGCGGTTCAATAAATATACCAAAAAGTGAGGGAGATAGTGGACAACCTTGTCTGGTGCCCCTTTGTAAATTAAAACTTACTTTTCTATTTATCAGAATGCTACCCCTCTCTGTCTGGAGTTATAACAGGCTGAGGAAACTCGTGTAGAGAGGGCATTCACTGATGTTTTTGTCATATGAATCTCCTGTAAGAACACAATGTCTGCCTGCAGGTCCTTTAATCTATTAAAGATTTTTAGTCTCTTCTCTCTGGTCCCAGCTCCGTGCACATTCCACGTGATAAATCTAAGTTTGGTCATACTTGTGGTGAAAAGGTGAGTGTTGGATGCTTCTTGTTGATAAAAATGTGTGTGTGTGTATGAATATGTATGCCTTGTGTTGTGTGCCTGTGTTGAATGTTATTAAATGTGCTTGAATTAATAAATGTGAGTGTTGAGTTATATGCATGTATTACTAAATTTACTGTGCAGCTTAGCATAAGTTAGAAGAAAACGACAAAAAAGGGCGGGAGTGGATGAAAAGAAGAAAATGAACCCATAAAAAATAAGTCCATTTTTGTGAACATTAGAAACTGGCAGTATTATTGTCTAATGTGAACAAACATTAAACTCTGTGACTTAAGCCCAGTGAGTCTGATTGGCATTTATATCACCTGTAAAAGTGCAGAGTGTGGATACATATCTGAGGTCAGTAGAGCAGGGAGTGGTGTTATGGCCACGATGTAGCTGTACATTGACGTAAAGTTTGTCCACCGAGGCGACAGCGCGGGCTCCTCCGTCCAGGAATTTCTTGTTCCTGATGGGGAACAAGATCTTGCGACACTCCAGGATTTCTCTGGGAAACTGATCGCTCATGCTAAGGTCAGTCCCACGAAGCTGTCTGTCGCAACGCTTCACCTCCTCTTTTTCTTTGTGGAGAACGAATTTAGCTACTATCGGCCTGGGTCTGGAGGAGATGGCTTTTACCTTTTCCTCTGGAAGTTACAGGTTGGTTCTGTTAAATGTTTTAACAGCTGCCTCTGTATCTTCCTCCACAAGCCTGAAGGTCTAGGACTAAATCTTTCATTTTTTTATTTTCCTCTGATAGTCGGCTTACTCCTTCGGTAAGGGTTTTCACTGAGGACCTTGTTCTCCGTAGCAAGAGCTTCCACCTGCTTTATTCCAAACTTTCTTTTAAAGACTGAAACTCACGATGAAGAACTTCCAGCAGGGAGAGCAGGGCATCGAGACTGGATAGCTTCCCGTCGATGGAGATTAAGTTATCTATCGTATCGCTGCTGGTTGGAGAAACTGGGCTTGGTCGCTTCGGGGGAATCCGACACTGGAACTGGAGCCGGTTCTGGAGGCCGTCGCCGCATTGTTGTTGGATTTCCCCATCACGATCCACTGGAAGCTTTCTTCGATGAAATCCGTTGGGCTCGTGAGATCTTCTTCGCTGTGATCCAGAGTGACGGGTTGGTGTGGTTTGGAATATCAAACTTTTTTTCCCCTTCGGTTAGCGTAGGGCGTTTGTTTCAGTAGCGCACCATGTTGATCCTGCCATGTCTCGCCGAGTCCCGCGTTACAGCCTTCTCCCTCCACACTTTTTTACAATAAACAACAGAAGGTAAATAAAACAGGTCATTAAAAACATCCTTTATGGCTGCGTTGCTTCACTTTACTTCACTTTACTGTGTGCTGTATTTTTTAGGCTTCTGTTTCGTATGTTTTGTCTGTTAAATGTTGACAGTGCTACTTCACGTTATAGGATTACTCCACGTTATAGGATTACTTCACGTTATAGGATTACTCCAAGTTATAGAGGGAGGGTGTCCATTAAAAAGTGATAATGGACACCTATGAAAGAAGTTCAGGTCAAACAGACTTATTGTTGTAAATTATTGCACTGACTAAACGCTAGTTGGTAACCATGGCAACAGAAACTCAGACGCCGGCTGCAGACGCACCAGATCATGTCCGTGACGTCACATCGCTGTGAAAGCAGGTGCAGGCTCACTGGCTTCCTTCAGTCCAGGAGAGACGAGAATGGAGCAACATTTTGTCGTCCGGCAACGTCCCAACCAGCAGCGGTCAGAGTCCACAAACCTTAAACCAGCAGCGGTCAGAGTCCACAAACCTTAAACCAGCAGCGGTCAGAGTCCACAAACCTTAAACCAGCAGCAGTCAGAGTCCACAGACGTTAAATCAGCAGCGGTCAGAGTCCACAAACGTTAAACCAGCAGCGGTAAGAGTCCACAAACGTTAAACCAGCAGCGGTCAGAGTCCACAAACCTTAAACCAACAGCGGTCAGAGTCCACAAACCTTAAACCAGCAGCGGTCAGAGTCCACAAACCTTAAACCAGCAGCGGTCAGAGTCCACAAACCTTAAACCAGCAGCAGTCAGAGTCCACAGACGTTAAACCAGCAGCGGTCAGAGTCCACAAACATTAAACCAGCAGCGGTCAGAGTCCACAAACCTTAAACCAGCAGCGGTCAGAGTCCACAAACCTTAAACCAGCAGCGGTCAGAGTCCACAAACCTTAAACCAGCAGCGGTCAGAGTCCAGAAACGTTAAATCTCCGTCCTTCAAACGCCACTGTGGACATGCCAGTATCTTTATGAAATGTCACGATCAACGACAATGTTGCATTTAATTTTAAAAAGGTCGTCGCCTGTCTTCCTGTCTTTCTGACTTTGTCTTCTTGTCTTCCTGTCTTTCTGTCTTCCTGTCTTTCTATCTTCCTGTCTTCCTGTCTTTCTGTCTTTCTGTCTTCCTGTCTTTCTGTCTTCCTGTCTTCCTGACCTTATGTGGCGGGTGGTGTTGTAAAGGCAAAAAAAGCAATAATTTCTATACAAAAAAGAAGAGTGTGACAACCCAACTGGGGAATTAAAACCCCCAGTAAACCTAAAAGGGTAGCTTCAAATAAAATGCACCTTGGCAGGTGGATTCCCATAAAAATGACATTTTATTTAAACAATTTCTTTTAATACAATTAATAATAAAACATAAAAACCCAGCAGTGCACCGCAAAGGTGAAACTGTCCGTCATGCAGTTTTCCGCATAGCTGCGACAACCAGCACATCGCAACGCCGCAAAGAAACATGCGGGTGTAGATACCCAAGAACCGCCCCAGCGAAAAAGGAAAGAGATCATGGCTCTTAAGATCTCAGGGAGGTCATGGTGACACTTTGGCAGCGAACCAAACAACTGTCAGCGTACAGCGCAAACTAAAGGACAAACACCTGCCCGGACATCAAGACGCTCTACTCCGCCCCGCAATTACTGCCATGTTCTACACCTTTCACCTTCAGTAGGGGAGTGAGGAGATTAGAGTAAGAAAAACCTCCTCCACCACACTTACTTACATACTTGATACAGAGTGAATGGTGGATAACATTATAAAAACATTTAGGACAGACTTACTTGCTACACATTTAATGATCAGAGGGAATGGTGGATAATATTTCTTGGAATAAAAACGATGTATGAAATGATCTGTGGCTGAAACAAAATGCCGCATCATCCTCTGGACACACACCAGCTGTAAGAGCTGCACCCGCCCTCTGAAATTATTCTGTGAGTCCCGTAACATAACATTAACCAATCATCTCCCTTCCCTCCACTGATCAGGTCTAATGCAACAGCTGACCGAGCTGCAGGTTCTTTGTCAGAGCCGGTTACCTTGGCAACGTGTCACAACGAAATAGTCCACTCAGTCGCTTCTTGTGAATAACTTACGATTTTAACGGTGAAAAAACAAAACACATTAAAAATTGATTTAATATTTTTTTCTTTCGTAAGTGACCATGGTATTAGCAGGATAACACCCTTTGAGGTGTCCATTATTATAGATTAATGGCCTTCGCGTCGTCCATTATTTAATGATAATGGCCACATCGTCGGGCAATTATCCCTTACTTATTTCCTGCTTTTTCTTGGTTTCATATTTTCTAACCTGAGAGAAATTAAATGTCTTTCAGGTCCAACTACGGTGTGAGACAAGGGACATTTATGTGGGCATGTCTTCACCAAGCAGCAACCTCCGCCGGTAAAATGTGAAGCCTATGCGAAGTGCAAAAAAATGCAGTTCCCCCCTCATCTACTAGGGGGCTTAGCTCTTAGCTACAGGCAGCTCAGAGTTTGATGGGTGTCAATCATCCACCCCCACCTTCACAGTCCCCCTCTCAGCTCCACTTCCTCCATTTTTGGATTTTCCAGGAATGACGACAAGCGTGACGCTACCAAGATGGCGACGGTGGGAACACCCAACGAGCTTCACTTTATTTTTTCAGAAACCTAAGGGTGATATCAAATAGGCTCCGCCCCTCTTTTATATGCAGTCTCTGGTCTTTGCAGCATGAGAATGTGAATCTGTGGTTAAATGAAAAGTCCATGTCTGTCTTACAGCCACTGGTTGACAGGCAGATCCACTCATTATTACTCTGGAGTTTCAGATATTTCCATCTATATAAACCGTTTAAATCAAGTTGACCTACTTTAGATTGTGAGAAGATGAACCTTCTTTTCATTTGAACAGTATTATTTGGTGCTGACGTTGGCGGCCTCTTACCCTGCTGGGAGCGAGTCGGTGCTGGACTCGGTGCTGCTGGCCTGATCTGGGATGGAGGTGGGGTTGGAACTGGGCTCTGCTGGGCCGGCCGGACCCAGGGCGTCCTGACTGGGAGAGGGGCTGCTGCCGCTGCTGCTGGCAGCTGGAGACCGACCCGATGGAGAGGATGGAGGCGGCATCTGATAGGCCACACCTCCACGGCTGCTCTCCAGCCCGTTAGATGTTAAGTCAACTTTATCTGAGGATGATACAGAGGAAGACATGATGTCAGGGAAGATGACTTGCTGTTTTCAACAGCCAAACCAGCACGGGCGACATATTTAACCAGCTGTTAAACATCTTTCATCTCAGCATGATGCAGAGTTCATGTAAAAGTCCCGTTTAAGCCCAACCTGTCTGGTGCAGCGATGAAGATGAGCAGATTATTCACCTGAACTGTTACCGGGGCTACCGCGGCCCTTCGTGGACCGATGGCGACCAGAGGATCCGGACCCAGGTATCTGCTCCTCAGCCAGATCCCCATTAGTCAGAGAGCTCCCTCTGGAGCTGCCCGGGGAGTCGCTTTGTGGACCCCCCACAGAGTGCCGGTTGCTTCTGTAACCAGAAAAAGAAAGCAGAAGAGAGGAGGAGTTGAAAGAGAAGGAAACAAGGTGGAGAGAAGGGATGAAGAATGGCTGGTTCAGGTGTGTTAAACCAGCACACACTCAGAGGTGTCGGCTCTTCCTCTCTGGACTCGCTCATATTTTCCAACTGCTAAAAACAGAACTGTCAGACAAAGAGAAACCGGCTGGCTTTCCCTCCCCGGGATGGAGGAATGCTGCGGCTTGGACAGAAACCCGGATTCAGGACAACGATGTTTACTCGCCACAGCGGCGTGAGGAGCCAACAAGCCCAGTTAGTACCTGTCGCTATGGATGACTTCTTCCTGTAGGAGGGCATCCAGCTTCGCTCTGCTGGTATCATCCGTTCAAGCTTCTCCATGACAGAAGGTCTGAACTCCTGGCTGAACTGTGCTGTAATGCCCCCCACAATGTTTAGAGGGAAATACCATCTGACCCCATGCAGTCCCGCAGCCTCCTGCACTGTTTATTATCCCTGCAGCTTGAAGCCTGAACAGCTTCTGCAACCACAGCGGATGGGGAGTAACAGGCTGGCGCTCGGCTAAAAAAACTGGACAAACTCACTTCGACTTTCATTTATTTTCAGTAAAATCAGGTCCCGACTTTCTCATTTACACACTGATAGAACTATTTCAGAAAAGTTTATTATTGTGCTTTTATTCTTTATGTGTAATCACAGCAAGTATGTAGGGTTTAAAACCAGTCTGTAGAGTTTAAAACCAGTCTGTAGAGTTTAAAACCAGTCTGTACAGTTTAAAACCAGTCTGCAAAGTTTAAAACCAGTCTGTAGAGTTTAAAACCAGTCTGTACAGTTTAAAACCAGTCTGCAAAGTTTAAAACCAGTCTGTAGGGTTTAAAACCAGTCTGTAGAGTTTAAAACCAGTCTGCAAAGTTTAAAACCAGTCTGTAGAGTTTAAAACCAGTCTGCAAAGTTTAAAACCAGTCTGTACAGTTTAAAACCAGTCTGCAAAGTTTAAAACCAGTCTGTAGAGTTTAAAACCAGTCTGTAGGGTTTAAAACCAGTCTGTAGGGTTTAAAACCAGTCTAGAGATGTTTAAAACCAGTCTGTACAGTTTAAAACCAGTCTGTACAGTTTAAAACCAGTCTGCAAAGTTTAAAACCAGTCTGTAGAGTTTAAAACCAGTCTGTAGGGTTTAAAACCAGTCTGTAGGGTTTAAAACCAGTCTAGAGATGTTTAAAACCAGTCTGTACAGTTTAAAACCAGTCTGTACAGTTTAAAACCAGTCTGCAAAGTTTAAAACCAGTCTGTAGAGTTTAAAACCAGTATGTAGAGTTAAAAACCAGTCTGTACAGTTTAAAACCAGTCTGCAAAGTTTAAAACCAGTCTGTAGGGTTTAAAACCAGTCTGTAGAGTTTAAAACCAGTCTGCAAAGTTTAAAATCAGTCTGTAGAGTTTAAAACCAGTCTGCAAAGGTTAAAACCAGTCTGTAGGGTTAAAAACCAGTCTGTAGAGTTTAAAACCAGTCTGTAGAGTTTAAAACCAGTCTAGAGATGTTTAAAACCAGTCTGTACAGTTTAAAACCAGTCTGTACAGTTTAAAACCAGTCTGCAAAGTTTAAAACCAGTCTGTAGAGTTTAAAACCAGTCTGCAAAGTTTAAAACCAGTCTGCAAAGTTTAAAACCAGTTTGTACAGTTTAAAACCAGTCTGCAAACTTTAAAACCAGTCTGTAGGGTTTAAAACCAGTCTCTACAGGTTAAAACCAGTCTGTAGAGTTTAAAACCAGTCTGTCGAGTTTAAAACCAGTCTGCAAGGTTTAAAACCAGTCTGCATGGTTAAAAACCAGTCTGTAGAGTTTAAAACCAGTCTGTCGAGTTTAAAACCAGTCTGCACGGTTTAAAGCAAGCCTGCAAGGTTTAAAAACAGTCTGCAGGGTTAAAAACCAGTCTGCAGAGTTTAAATCCAGTCTGCAAGGTTTAAAACCAGTCTGCAGGCTTTAAAACCTGTCTACAATGTTTAAAACTAGTCTGTAGGGTTTAAAACTAGTCTGCAAGGTTTAAAACCAGTCTGCAGGGTTTAAAACCAGTCTGCAGGATTTAAACTAGTCTGTAGGGTTTAAAACCAGTCTGCAGGGTTTAAAACCAGTCTGCAAGGTTTAAAACCAGTCGGTACAGTTTAAAACCAGTCTGCAAAGTTTAAAACCAGTCTGTAGGGTTTAAAACCAGTCTGCATGGTTAAAAACCAGTCTGCAGGGTTTAAAACCAGTCTGTAGAGTTTAAAACCAGTCTGTAGGGTTTAAAACCAGTCTGCAGAGTTTAAAACCGGTCTGCAGAGTTTAAAACCAGTCTGCAGGGTTTAAAACCAGTCTGCAGAGTTTAAACTAGTCTGTAGGGTTTAAAACCAGTCTGCAGGGTTTAAAGCCAGTCTGCAAGGTTTAAAACCAGTCTGTACGGGTTAAAACCAGTCTGTAGAGTTTAAAACCAGTCTGTCGAGTTTAAAACCAGTCTGCAAGGTTTAAAACCAGTCTGCATGGTTAAAAACCAGTCTGTAGAGTTTAAAACCAGTCTGTCGAGTTTAAAACCAGTCTGTTCGGTTTAAAACAAGTCTGCAAGGTTTAAAAACAGTCTGCAGGGTTAAAAACCAGTCTGCAGAGTTTAAAAGCAGTCTGCAAGGTTTCAAACCAGTCTACAGGGTTTAAAACCAGTTTGCAGGCTTTAAAACCTGTCTACAATGTTTAAAAGCAGTCTGTAGGGTTTAAAACTAGTCTGCAAGGTTTAAAACCAGTCTGCATGGTTAAAAACCAGTCTGCAGAGTTTAAAACCAGTCTGCAGGGTTTAAAACCAGTCTGCAAGGTTTAAAACTAGTCTGTAGGGTTTTAAACCAGTCTGTAGGGTTCTGATGGCTGAGAAGTCGGGCTGGTTTTCATGTCCTATTATGTTATGATCCAAAATCCTAATGAACCTAAAATAAGTTTGTCTGACGACGACTTGTGTCTGTGATTGTAAGGAGGATGAAAAGCCTCTTCGTGGTGTGTTTGGCACCTGCTGTGTGATCCAGCTGCACTGGGGGTCTCGTCACTCTGCGTCCTCCTCAGGTTGGGTCTCTCAGACTGAAGGATCTCTGCAACACAAACACATCAAATCCAGTTTTGTCAAACACAAACCAGCAGTCAGGTACATGTACAGGGTTAGGGTCTTGCCTGGAGCAGAGAGGCTGACAGCATCACAAAACCACGGTCATCCAGCCATTTAAACATCACTTCTGAACTGTGGCAGGTTTCCTCACTAACGTCTCTCTGACGACAGCTAACTCGGCATTCATGTTAGATATGGTTTCACTAAGACGGGAAAACAGTTGGGAGGTTTCTGAGCTTCAGGATCTGCAGCAACGGCCACATTAAACGACTCCGTCCAATCACGAGGAGTCAGAAGCTTTACACAGAGGTTCTTTAACAAAGCGAGCCAGAAAGGCCGGAGGTCTTTCCACTGTCACCTGCCACCTCCTGCAACTTCAAGCTGGGGGACTGAATGGAAGAGAAGATCCCATGCAAGACAGGTGTTTTTTATAAACCTGTTATAACTTAGAATAATGTGTTTTAAACAGATCACAACTAATCGGACTGAATTATGTCTGTGAGGAGCCATGAGATGCTACAAGAGAATCTCTGATAGAGATTAAAGATTTGAATCCATTTAAATTTTTAAGTGCTGCAGAAATATTTCCATTCATTGGAAAAGGTTAGATCAGAACTACTCAGTTCAGTCCTACAAAGCCTGCCTTCCAGCAGGTTTCCAAAGTGTACTTGCTCCAACATACCTGACTCAGATTAATGAGTCATTGTGCAGTACTTCATAGGCTGTTAGATCCATTTAATCTGAGTCAAGTGTGTTGGAGCAGAAAACATTGAAAACCTGCAGGATGGCAGGCTTTGTATGCCTTAAATGAGCAGCATGAGTTAGAAAATTTCCCCCAACATATAAAATATCAATGATACGAGCACATAAGGGACCTCTCAGGGGCTAATATGCAAAACCCCCCAAAAAACGAAATGATGCCAACTGTGTCTGCAAAGTCTTGAGCTCCCTGCGTTAATGCAAGACAAACGTGTGCCATCTTGGGGGCCATGGCTCAGTAGTTGAATCATTGAATCACCCTGATGACCTTGCTTTACAGGCTTGTTTGATGCTTATTTGATGAGCGGCTGACTGTAAATAAATCTATGTTAACCCGTACAACTGTTTGATCAGGATTTGAGGCCTTCTGTGTTGCTCGCGGAGACCCTCGACCGGGCGTAACAGTCATTCAGCAACTACATGTTCATGTTTATTATCTAAATGAACTTAAAACAAGTTCAGAAAGAACACCTGCTAGTGGTTTCTAAAAGAAAATTAAGTTTATTTGGAACACCTGAACACCAGCATCAGTTCCATCAGCGTTCCCATGACCTGGAGGCGTGGCTGGAGGCGTGGCTGGTGTCCCTGTTTACACACATCTATCTAAAGCAAACAGGTAGACACACACAGACTTCTGTTTTGTGGCTATGAAAGAGCTTCTTGTGAGCAGGCCCAGTGGACATACAGAAAAATAAACAGTGGTCTTGAGGAGAAACCATTGTGACTTAGCCCCCACCCCCGGGATGTTAAATCATCTCAACCAAAGCAAAAGCCTCAGGAATCTGGATTTCATGCAGATTTAGGCCATTTGAATGATCACCGTTCAGACAGAGGAATTCTGTGGTTTACATTTCTGGTGTGAGGCAGGGTCACTGATCACTAACAATTACCGCCTCCTTCTGTCTAAGACCACCGTTATGAGCTCATG